>NW_019386153.1:0-88695 GCF_000671375.1 Centruroides sculpturatus | reverse complement strand
AAAAAATTAGAAAGCATTATGTTTAATCATCGAAGCGATAATAATCTTCTGTCTAAATGGAAATGAAGTTTTTTTTTTTTTACAGTTTTAAAGAGAAACAGATTAAAGTAAAGAACGATAATTTTTAGATTTGCAGTCATTTATTGTTCAATTGAATTATACGATATAAAAAATTCTGATACTTTTATTACAAGAGGATATCAAAAAAAAGTGCTTCTTATTTTTTTTATTCATTTTTTTACTTATTTTCGGATGATGAAACGATTTAGTTTAGCTTGCGCTATATTTTTGGATTGTCTTCATTATATAAAATTCCATAAAAAAAAAAACGTTTTAAAGTAAAACTACATAAATTATTTTATAGAAATTTGAGTTTGGAGATCCAATGCTTGATAAAATGTTATCTGTACTTACTAACGAAGATTGGAAGAGAATTCGAAATTTCATGAGTCCCGCTTTTACTAGTAGCAAGATAAGAAAAGTAACTCATGTTAAAATATATATTTATATATATAATATAAATTCAAATATCGTATTAACTAAACAGAAAATTTAATTATCAATTTTTGTTATATTATTCTGATAAACTTTCTTTTCTGTTCGTAGATGACGTATCTAGTTAAGCAATGTACAGAAACTTTATGTAAGCATTTCGAAGAAATGGCTGAGAAAGGAGAAGAATTTGACTGCAAAAAGTATATTATAATAAGATAAGATAAATTCTCAATATTAAGTTAAAAAGTAATAAAATGTTCAAACACAGCATGCAAAATATTTCATACGCAGATTTAAATTACTGTATAAAGTATATAAAATCCTTATATATAATCTTATTAATTCCAGAAAGATAATTAATTTCATGTCTTAACTAAATAGATATGTGGTGTTTAAATTAATTTCAGGAAAATCATTGTTTAATTGATCAACCCTTAATTGAAAATAACATTTACGAGCTTAAATTTTTTAACATTTCAGAAACGTAAATGATCGTTTCTTTCACCTAATAAATTTATAAGATTTATATTTATTTGGAAATTTTAGACGTAAATAAGGATAGTTAAAATTTTAAAAATGTTTGTGTTTAACGAATTACATTTGCCGTGTAATGTTTCAGTTATATATTAACTTTCATAATTTCATATTCTGCTAATAAAGCTTCTCTTCAAATGGCATCACGTCTTAAATGAATGTAATAGGAAAAAAGAAATACATTGGTGTTCAAAATTAAGAGAATATGCACATTTTTCGAATTTCTGAAAAACTAATGGACACATTTGATTAAAATTTGCTATGGATACACAGTTATTTAAGATGAAAAGTATACTATACAGAAATGGTATGCACTAAAGTATAACAGTTATCGTATGTACTTATGATCGTCAATAAGGCTCGTCAACGCAGGAATACGTTGCAGGATCGAACATAAAATGACCCTAATATGGGTTATAGTCTCCTCTCACAGTCATATAGCTCTCATATCGCGACGTCATAATGGAAACGAGGCAGCNTACAACAACTCTGTATATACTAGTGATGCGACAAAAGAGGTATTTGACATTAACCGGTGTCGGCACCCTGGGGATTTGGCAGTCCGCGTGTATGCACGCTCTGCAGCCGTCTTCGATTCCATCCATTAGCCACTCGTAGAGAGCTATTTGACTAAGTGCATTGTTTTAAGGTTGATAAAGTAAAGAATATTTTATAATTTTATGTACATTTCTTTACAAAACTATATTTAATTATACAGTAATGCCTCGACTTACGCTACCCCGACTTACGCGAATTCGGAGTTACGCGATTTTCAAATCTCATCGATTCGTCTTTTGTTTGAGCGCCAAGCAACTCTCGATTACTCAATCCCCCCATACTATTGTTCGGCTTACATGTTCAGACGTGTCGCGCGGAATCGACACATAGTCACAATTTATTTTGTGTTATTTATTTCTGTGTTTGTTATATCTACGGAGACTTGAGAGACTCTATGTGGTGATTTCTTCTAACCGTGAACGAATCAAAAGACGAGATAAGATTAACGAGAACATTTATTAGCTTACATGCATCCGACTTGAGTTTTACACAAATTGCGAAATTATACCCCGACTTATGCGCATTCGACTTACGCGGTTATCGCTCGGTCTCACCTATCGCGTAAGTTCGGGGTATCACTGTAATTTTCTTTAAAAGTATATTCATACAATTGAAGAATATTTTGTACCAGGTGTGTACCGGTACATCCACTACACATTTTATTTCACCAAGTAAGTTTTTATTATTTTATTTTTAATTGTAGCCCTTGTATTATGGCTAGCGATTCGGAATGTAATTGTGATATTAAAAATACATTTGGAAAAGTCTACGGTTTTTACTGGCTTATCGAACAAACGATACGAATGGATCCTAGATCATAGAAAAGAAAAGAAGAGAAACGGATAAAATGGCTAAACGTTGAAATGAAAATCAAATTACTTATTTGGTAGTTTAATCTATCATTGTTATCAGTGCCGGATTAACTCACTTTGGGGCCCTAGACATTTTTTTCTTATCGTGCTTTCTCTTTCTCACACAAAAAATAGACCACAAAAAATATAAAACAATAAATAAAACAAAACTAAATAATGGAAAAACTAAAACAAATCTTAAATTTTTATTAATAAAAAATATTTAATATACAACAGTAAATACACATAAGAACACATTTTCTTTAGATTTTACAATTCACAATAATCATATAAAAAGTAATATATAATTTTGTTTATTTGTTTATTATATGCAGTTATCCAACAGAAAAGTAAACTACAGTATTACAAAACTTTTCAAAATAGAGTTTGACCGGGCCCTTCTAAAAACCGGGCCGTAGACATTTGTCTCATTTGTCTATGCGATGATCCGGCCCTGAGTTTTGTAGTACTAGCCAATTCTCTTTTCATTATCTGTACGAACTGTTGGTGAGTCTAAAGATATAAAATCATTCTCATCAACAAGACAACTTACCTTAAAACTGTTTAAGATCGTTGTATTTAGTACCACATCAGAATAATTGTTAAGTCCCGTTGTAAATGAGTGAAATTATAAATCGTATTCAACGTTACGTTTTATAATGGCTGCCAAAATTTTTCCCAGATTAGTCGTCTGGAGAGTTCCCTGTTTTTCTCGTAATTTTTATTAAATTCTGTCTTTAATTAAAGTTAATAAAGTGATAAAACGTTATTAGTATTTGTGAAATGATGATAAACTGCTTAATATTGTTGCGAATAATTAATAAATAGATTTGAAAACCTTAAATATTTTCCAAATTTTGTCGTAGTCTGGATTGAAAAGAAGCTGTCCTGCCATTGTAACGACGAACAGACAAACAAATGCGATTGCTTACATCTGTGAAGAGTAATTTGATCAATTTATATTGAATAGATTTTCTGCAAAAACTTTTAACCATTAATATTGATGGCAACATGAACAATATTTCGAAACTGACTTCTACCAAAATTAGCTTTGCGATCGACCTGTTAGCCGGCTCCTTAATATTGAATAATAGTGTGACATAAGTCCAAGAAGATTGGAAACTATTAGTCAAATCTGTATTCAAACAATTATAAATTACAGTATTTAACATAGTAAATTTTAAGTTAAATATAAACGAGGAATAAACTCGTTATCACGTTAAAACATATAAATTTTATTTCGATTATTAAAGTAAATTTAATCGATACATTTAGAACATGCATACATCATCTTGCAAATTATCAACATTACTTTTCTGAAAACTCGTATTGAACCGTTACTCGTAGTTCGTCTTTAGAAATATTTTTGCATTCACATGACTGTGATTCCTATGATAAAAAAAATTTTTGTTTTGAAGTATTAGAGATAAAGCAAAAAAAATCTTATGTTACTAATAAAACAATAACAAAGATAGTTTCGTTCTGCTAAATATCATCGATGATTAGTCACCTTGATGACGCAACTTACTACATGCCTTTATACCCAAATATGATCAAATATTCAATGTCGTTATATTCGATTTGAAAAGTAGACGAAGAAACTTTACATTTAAGTTACACCTGTGGCACGAGAAGCGTTGGAATTGGCTGCTAACCGTGAATGAACAATACAATCTAAACATAAATGTCAACTGTTCGTAGGGATGTTTATTTGGAAGAGAGTACGTGCGGGTCACTACGTCGAAAACAGTGATCGACGAAGTTGTTCAATGTTCAATAATGGCGAATATTGTCAGCCTCTTTTGAACTTGCAGTATTTCTCGGGATCAGGATTGCCAGGTCCACGCGTTTTGAACCTAGTTGAACTACTTTAATAATAGCGTCTTACTTTTTGTTTGCATTGCAAATTATAAAGTAAATACTACATTTGTAGTCCATTTTGGCAATGATGGTTTCCGACACGCATCGTCACTGTCTAATAATTGATTTTTTTTCTTATACTTCTCGGGGAATTGAAATGTTAGGAAATAAGTGGAGAGGGTTATCAGGAGGGAAAGAATCAAAATTTCCTTAAAAACGCGTTATATAATTTATGGACAATTTCTAAACTGCTTCAAAGTAAAGCAGCTTAAGAGTTGTCGCATTTTGTACGTGACCAAAGTGATATTTGTGCTTTCTCCTAGCCTAGTCTCAAATGTTGACTGATTTAATTGCAAAATATTTCTTTTAAGAAATGCCGAAAGTAGTTAGCAGGAAGGAAGATTTAAGAAAACCAGCTGCAGGATTTGTCGAAGAAGGTATTGTTACTCGTGGAACTATCTTGAGAAGTAATATTTGTGACGTGACGACGATTATTGACGAAAACACTAGTCGAAACGTCTTTAAAAGCTTATTTTGACCAAACGGAAAGATATCAAAGCAAAAAAACCAAGAAAAAAAAACAAACCTTTATTTCAAAATCCATGACAGAAAGTAATAATAGTGCTGCTTACAGAAACGAATTGTTTTCATTTTTAACAATAGCTTTCTTTTATTCTGGGATTCCTCTAATTAAGTTTGAAAAAGTTTTTGGAGAGATGAACTCACAAAGCCATTCCCAATGGAAATACTTCAAGAAAATGTTATGTTCAACCGATGAAAGAAACAAAAAAATCGGTACTGTAATATAAAAAATATTATTAAAGATAATCTTGTTTTGTTTCTTGTGGACAAAACAATCGGTGACATGAAACGGTTCGTTTTGAATATTTTAGTGACCTTTCAGTAACAGGCAAATCGATAGATGCAATGCTCCTAAAAATATACATAAGTAAAAAGTGTGATAATTCCTACGTAATGCATGCATTTAATGATGCCTATATAAAACTGAGGCCGGATGGCATTAAATATCAAAATGCACAGGCTATCCTAAGAGATCAAGCACCTTACATGATCTCAGCTTTCAGGAGTTTAAAACCAATGTTTGTCAACTCGAATCACAATTCAAGCATAGCACACGCCTTTAATTTGGTATGTAAATCAGCTCGTGCAAAATGTTCCAAACAAATATATGTATTTCAAAATGAAAAAAGTTTTAAGAAGAGCTCCAACAAGAGTCGCTGTGTATCATAAAGTTCAGATGACAGGAGAATCACAGCTTTTCCTGTCATCTGATTCGGTCATTACAAGATGAGGAACATACATAAGCGCTGGTATTTTCTATTGCAGAAATTTTTAGAAAATCAAATATCTGTACGTAGGAGATCTCGATTCTGCTTCAGTCGGTCAAAGTAAGAACTTAACTTATCATAGTATTGTACTCTAGTGTTCGGGAAGAGTTATCTGTTGTATACGCAACGAATTTGTATGAATATACAAGTTCAGCCTTCCTCCATTTTAAAACTTTTTTCATCACTCTAAGATCCTATTCTTAGTTATTTTAAGCAAATCAAAACTATCAATTCCATCGAAATATTTAAATAATATTTCAATATTTCTTAATTGTTTACAACAATATATCATTATTTAACTTTTGTAACAACAAAGACTCTACTTGTATTACACTTTTTTGTATTTTTGTGAAGAATAATTTGTTGGAGAACCAATTGTTTATTATACAAGCAAATCAGAAAGTGAAAATTATCAAGAATTTATCGAAATAAAGCTTTTATTTTCATGTAAGATGCATTCTTTTTGTCAGAATGTTGTAAACTTATAGGCCCATTTGACGCCATTTCACACTTTTCTGTTATAATAAAGTACAGCAATGACGTCATTTTACATTATTCCATTACAATAAACTACAGGAATGACGTCAAATTGACGTAAAAGTGTGTAATAAGAGTGTGCACCATTGTGACAAAATGAATGCACCTAATAAAGCATGTTTATCAACTAAATAAGTTATTGGCCTATTTATTTTACCTTCCAAATCGCATATATTATTAAACAAATATTGGAAATTCTATTATTATAGTTGTGTTAAACAACACAACTACAATAATAGAATTTCCAATATTCGATAACAGATGGCAGCACGAATTTGGAATAAGATGTAATATACAGTCGACCCCCCTATAAGATAGAGATATGTTCCATTCTCTAGGAATCCGCTTTCTTACGAATCCTTCCAATCACAACCCGACACGTGTCAAGTTTACGGACTACGGCTGTTTGAAAGATTTTCTTCCATAAAATTAATCGATTCTAGACTAATCCGACTCAACATTTCCAAAATACGTATATATTTTTTGGGAATAATCCGTATAAACTACGCTATAAACAAAAAATTGTAGGATTACTTACCGAGTGTCACCATTCGACATTGCCATTGCTCAACATTGTTTTCGTCGCGGAACAGCTCAGCAAAGAGCGGCCGATTTCTAACAACTTATTTTTCTGTGAAAACTTCGTAGAACTTCGGAGACATCATTAATATAAATAATTTTAATCGCCGTTGAATAAGAAATGTTTCTTTCACAAGAAATGTATAAAATTACAGTACTGTATTAGACTTACGGTACCTAATTTACATACTGACAGACGATAGTTAGCGTAAAAATCTCCGTAGCGTGGCGCCACGCTAGACGGCGGAAATTATATATTTAATTATAACAAAGTTACAATAAGTTAATATATAATTATATATACAGTACCTAATTTATATATAATTAATATATAATTATATGTACAGTACCTAATTTATATATAATTTATATAATACTGTCCAGACGATAGAAATCTCTCCGTAGCGTGGCGCTACGGACGGCGGGAAAGTAGTTCGGCTGCCCGATGACGTTTGAGGTGTTTATAGGGAATTTTTACTATTTTTTACGGATACCGGTAGCAATTTTTTCGTAGTTTTATAGGAATCGTAACTATAGGGACCGTAATTATAGGGGGGTCGACTGTAGTTTTTTCAATTCAAATTTTAAATATAAATTATTATATTTTGGGCACTTCTCGGTTATGATTTACAATAGCGTTGACATATTTTAATTTTAGTCAGTGTTGTTTTAATCGTTTATAATTAAGAACACAAAATAAAGGTGGAATTTATACGTAGCTTTTATTGAGCATGTTAATATTATAATTTCAATTAGAATTATTGCCTATAAAATTAGTATAGAAGTTATTATTATAATTGATATACAGAATTGTCAACGTAATCACCTCGGAATTAGCTTATACAGTGAAACCTGTGTAAAACGGAAACTTGCGTAAACGGAAAAAATTCTTCGAAACGAAGAGATTTTCTAAGTTAAAAAGAACCTATTCCGAACGGAAACCTGCTAAACCGGAAAATACATCGGTTTACAGTGCGATTTCGTTTTACACAGGTTTTATCGCTCTTTGGAGTTATTCGTTTAAGAATATATAGAGTTTATGCAAAACATCTCTTCTAAAGAATAGAGTTTATGTAAACAATCCCTGCAATTTGGATGACCGGTGACATTCCAAGTAGCGTGCCAAGAATGTTATCACGCATGAATTACCAATGCGTGTTGTCCTGTGGATCTTCAGTTGGGAACTGTGCACTTTCAGCATTTACTCAGTTTCTTACATATTCGAATCAATGGAAACATTTCATTTTTATGCATAAATTAATTAGTGCATAATTTAGTGCAAAAGCTTAAATTACGCATATTATTGTATGTTTTTTTACGTTAAAATAAATATGTGCGATATGTTTAGAGTGAGATTTTTAAATGGGCAAATTTATTCGAATAATAAAAGACGTATCCAAATTTTTTAAACTTTTCGAATATTTTTATGTTTTATTATGCTATATTTCTCTTTATAACGTGATAATTTATTTAAATATTTTATTTTCGCGGTCATAAAACTTCAAAATCTTTATAGAAATAGATTTGTATGCAGTTTCTCGGTTTTTAATGCATTTACTACAAGTCTATTTCTAAGTATGAATTCCCTTTTCTATTCAGAGAATGTACCGTAAGCCGTCTCACTTCATACATGTATGCTTTTCACTATGTTTAAATTATGGACGGGGACAGATTTACACATTCAATAGTTTGGTCCAGGTTTCCCTCCACAAAACTATTGAATACGCTACAGTCCGGGATCGAGTGTGAAATTATTTTTGGCTCCTGAAATATAATGTTTAATACAGAAAAATGATACCACTCTTCCACTCACTCCGTGTGACATACAAGACGTGGGGTGCTGTATTAACTGTTGTCTATTATATCCGAAATAAAACACAGTATAATATACAACTGTATTAAAATTGAATTAATTAAAATATATGTCTTTCAGAATAAATAAATAAAACTTTATTTTATTTTTATTTTATTCTTTATTCTAATTTAATAATTTTATAAGTTAGATTTCAATTTTACATAAATTCATTAAATTAAAATTAAGAAAATAAAGATAGAAGTTATTAATAATCAAGAGATGTAACATATATTTTTGAGGGGGACATTGCAGTTACAATTAATTTTTAGACTGTATCAAAATTAGTTTTAATTAATTAATTAATTAATTAGAAGTGAAAGTCAAACTCAAAATTAATTAGAAGTGAAAGAGAAAGTTTAAAATGACGTGGAATTATTTTAAATTTTCATCTATTATTAATTTTAAATTATGAATTATTGTCCCTTTTTTCTATTATAATTATAAGTTATCATTATATTAATTATTACAATTTACAATTTCTTTATTTCTTAAAATATTTTCTTAGAAAAGAAATTAATAAAGAAAAAAATAAATAAATATTATTTTAATTATTTCATCAAAATCTTCAAAGTAATTATATCTGTATTTATATTATTATAATGGGAAACAAGATTTTTAGTAATTTAATAATTAGAGTAGACGAGGAAGTGTGTTTTTTTACACGTGTAAGCATTTGAACCGGATGTATGACAAATGAAGATAATTTTCCATTTTCTGAAACGGAAGAGAGACCTATTAAGAAAAAACCTACAGTGACATATTAACCGGATGCACTAAACACATGCACGGGACAACGAACGCAAACCAATACAATAACATGTAATTTGAATGGGACCGAGGATACCGTTAGAGTACAAATAATAGTACATACGAACCGAAAGGAAAGATGGGGGAATCAAACAATCCTATTTTCATTCGTCACAAAGCGCTAACCCGTCCGACAATACAATCATTACCTACCAAATTATTCTTTCCCCTCGGCGGGCACCGCTAATTTTACACTTCTCTTTTGTATTGTAATTAACCGTTTTAAATATAATCGAGCAATTTTATTTCTATTTATTACCGTTATTTAATAGTAAAACCAAAAAACTTCAATGATTTCGATTGCATATTTTAGGATTCTTCCATAGGAGAATTATATAAAATATATGATAATGTAGAGGAAACGGTAGCCCTTTTAATAAACAACCGTATATATTTATTTTAAATAATCATATAAATAGTGTACAAGTACATTATCTATAATTAATATACATAATTTACATTTGCCTATAGATTATACAAGTGGTAAAATTCGTTTCACAATAAACAGTTCTTTTATTTTTTAATCCATGCCGGTTTTTTAGCTATTAAGTAGTATTACAAGCATTATTTTATACAAAAAGTTATAATATAAAATATATTCGCCTATCAAATGTTTAAATTAGACTTTTTACACTAGAGGATAGCTGGCTTGAGTGGCAATACCGCATTGATTGTTGTGATTCCTGGCCATCTTGATGTATCCGTTAATACCCCAACTCGTACCCCAACTACAATAAAATTAAAAATTATGTTTTAAAATCATGCAAATTTTCATTTTTAAACAGTAATTTTCATCTTACCTGTTCTTAACCAGCCAATAATCTTGTCCGTCGTCGGTTGTTCCGTATCCAACTACCAGAACTCCGTGGTCTAACTCTTCTGTGCTGCAATACTTTTCGTAATAAACGCCATCTCTGTTATAAATAATTGAAGTAGAATTAATAAATGTGCGGTTATTCATTAATAGGAATGATATGCCGAGAGTGCCAATGCCAAGAATGAAAATTAAAATATTCTGTTAAAATTATATATATTTACTGGTAATCTTGGAAAGAATCTTGACTGGCATCTATGGCTACTGAAATTGGACCAATGGTTGCTACAGCTTGTTTTAAAGCGTCTTCGTCACCACTGGGGATATCCACGTAACCGGTACAAGTAGCACCCACAGTCGAACGTTTAAACCTGCACGTGTCGTCCTAATGGAGATTAAATTAAATTAATTATACAAAAAATACCATTAATACTTCATAAAGATCCGAAGATTCTTACAATAGCTTCGTATGGATAAGATTTTTCGGTGTCGATGCCTCTGTTTATTTTTATGTATTCGAATCCATTGTCCATCAATCCACCCTCGCATCCCATATTACCTGAATATTTATAATATAAAAAGAAAAATTAGCAACATTGTTTCATATTCTAATACAGTACTATTACTAGTATAGTAATTCCTGATATTAAACTTTGTCTACTGTATAATATTATAAGTTTTATAATTATAATAAAATCACAGTAATTGGCGAAAAATTAGCAACAAAGCGAGAAATCTAAGATTTTAAAATAATTTTATTTATGGTACAGTATTGAAGAAATATATTAAATTAACCTTACCTTCCTTACCAGAACAGTCTACCAAATTCTGTTCACTCAAGGAAACCAGTTCACCAGTTTTCTTTTTGTGTTGCCCTTCTAAAGATCCGGTGGTCGAGAAAGCCCAACAAGAACCACATTGTTGCTAATAGTTAAACATTATAAAATTAGTTTAATTAATTGAAAATCATTAAGTAAACTCTTCTATACCTGGTTTTTGACTCCTGTAACCATTCCTTCTTTTCTCCAATCAACTGTATCGGGCAAAAGTACATTAGAAAGGCGTGTGAAAGTGTATACAGGCTTTGCAGTGCTGTTCGCTCCTCTTTTCACTCCATTCATTATCTTTACGAACTCTTGGCGGGTCTATAAAGTATCACGTCATAATCATCTATCATGCATCTTACACTAAAAAGTTTAGTGTAACGTTTATTCTAATTATAATTGTTCTACCTACCAAATCGGAATATTCATTAAGCCCTCTCGTAAATGTGTGCAAACCTAAATCGTATTCTATGTTATGTTTTATAATAGCTGCCAAATTCTCTTCCCACACCAGTCGTCTAGCGAATTCTTCATTTCTTTCGTAATTCTTATTGAATTTCGCCTACAGTTAAAGAAATTATAATACATTATTAAGTTTTCTAGAATTATAGGAGCCAACACGACGTGTTAACATTAATAAAGTGAAGCTAAATACCTTAAATGTTTCCCAGTTCTTGTCGTAGTCTGGGTTGAAAGGAAGTTTTCTTGCAGCAACGACGACAAAAAGGCAGATGAAGGCGATTGCTTTCATCTGTGAAGAAGAATTTGATCATTGTATATTCAATTGAAGTTTACTTAAGCAGAGTACAGTGTATCTGGCGCGTATACAGGTACGTGTGTACCTGACAGGTATACCTTAACAGGCTGTTAAGGTATACCTTAACAGCCTCTTAAGGTATACCTTAACACTCTGTCAGGTAACCTTAAAACTCTGTCAGGTATACCTTAACAGGCTGTAAAGGTATACCTGACAGAGTTTACCTTTAATTTCACAAAAGTAAAAGAGATAGAAATGAAAAACACTCACTTTGATCTTTTCTGCGATGGATGTACTCCAACTGATTAATTTTCGATTCTTCGCCGTATTTATTTACAATGGAAGGGTAATTCTGCTAGTCATCTGTCATGTGATTCTGGATAAGATTTATCTAATCGTTCCGGAATTATCATGTTGAACTATGTACTTAATCTTTAAAAATATGATCGATTTTATATTAATTTTTGCTTTTAAAACGTTCTATTATATAAAAATATATTTTTCAATATTTTTATTAATTTTTTAAACACACTATAACCACGGCCTGTACAATATTAGTGTCTGCAGAGAAATTACTGTATATAGGCCTACATTATTTTTCAAAGCCAAACTTGTAAAATGATATTAAAATAAAGATTAATAACTGTTTGTTTGTATATGTCAACTGACACAAGGACGATGTGTCGAGGGGATGCCTCCCGGAAGAACTTTTAATAGAAATGACCTCTATTTGGATGTTACTAACGTGAAGGAAACCTGGAAAACTCCACGTGGATAGTCCTTTGATGAGGCAAGAACCCACACAAACTACTGTTCAGTGGTTTTATCCACTAGGCCAGTGTTGGGCAAGGATTAGTAATTAATAAAATTGGTAATAATTTACGTCGTTTAACAGTAATTAAAACATTTTCATAGAAGAATGAGATTTAATGAAATGTTACTCATATAAAAGCTAGTTAATTGCAATTAAAATTCTAATATTAATTATTTAAATACTGAAGAAAATAAACTTGTAAAAGTATTTTCGTTTAAGGAACACGTGATATTTACCAGAGGATATCATATGCCAAATGATAAGATATTGCTTACTTAACCGTGTCATTTGACTTTCAAATAATCGTATTATCATATTTTCTATTATAAATTTATAAAAATGACGTAAAGCTATTTATTGAATTTAAGAAAAATTTAAAATTATAAAAAAAAATTGCTAATAATTAATTTAAATTTCGGTTTTGTTTAGTGATGACAATTCGTTTTCCTTTGTAATTTTTAGTTTCACTGATGCCAACAAATTCTTCTTTTTTGGGGGGAAACTCGCTTATGAATTTTCTGCGAAAATTATTTAAATTTATTGAGTTTTTTTAAATATTAATTAACTTTAAGCGTTAATTAACTAGAGGAAAAAAAACGCTTTAATTTTTATTAAGTACAGCTCTTAATTAATTTTCAATTCTGCACGGAAAGAACTTTTTAAAGCTGAAAATATATTTATTAATTAATATTTACATCTGAAATTCCCTTCATTTTAAGCAGGTAATTCAGGGTAAACTTTCAAACATTCATTGATATATATATGAAAATATTCAAATGATTTAAGCGGGAATAAATTACAATGCTGTTTTTTATTAATTAATTAAAAAGAATTTGAATATTTAATTATTTATCAAGTTAATATATCATCATCGATCATTTTGAAATTTTTAAAAATAATTCCCATCTCAAATTCTTTCGCTTACGTAAGTACAGAGCCTGAAACTAGTTACACGCGTGTAATATATAGCCTAAATGTGTCATACATATCAATTGGGCTTTGAAAAATCTTAAATTTTTTGTCTAAAAACAATTGAAATAGAAATATAAATGTGAAAATGTACTTATATTTATTGGATTTATCTGATTAAAGGTGATCGATGTCCGTTATATGGATAAGATTAAGGTGTTTGCCTACCACTGTAGGACACCCGGAATCGAATCCTGGCGGTCGGAAACCCCCTGGAATTTTTCCCAGATACGTCAGGCTCCTTCCCACACCACCAGATCGACCCCACTGTGAGCCTGGCCGAACCCACGATAAATACAATAAAGGAACCTCTTGGTGCTCTGAGAAAAATGTCCGTTAAGAATGAAATCTAACTGGAGTTAAGACCATCAAAACATAAAGAAACAGTCGAAATTTCTCAGTTTTTTTTATAGTATATTAATTTTCTATTGTTAAAATTTATTTTATCGCATAATTTCTTTTGTTAAACAGTGTTTCCTTCTAAAAAAATCCGGCAAATAAGAACTACACAGGATATAAAAGCAGTTCTTATTGGGCTGCAATTTTTAAATTACAGACCTATACATTACCACTATAGTCCGTCTGTCCGTCCGTCCGTCGTTCGTTAATCACAAGAAAGGATTTAGATGAAAATCGAGACCGGATATCGCAAGCTAAGCATGAACTTCCGGTTCTGACCGGAAGTGGGGTAATTTTTAAATTAAAATATGATTAAAAATTGCAGTCCGGCATTGTGACGATGCCACAATAATATACATTCGATTTTTCTACAATAATTTTAAATAACTTGGTTTATTTTTATTTTAAAAATTCATTTAATAATATAGGCCTATCTTCCATAAAAAAAAGAAGTGTGACAAGGGTCTGTTATATCTCCTAATAAAATATTTTGTATCGATAATATATAATATTGAGCAAGAATATTATCGCGAAATTGGGATAATTACATAGAAAATTTGCCACAGAAATAGTATTACTGTACTTATTGTTTATAAAAATAAATATTAAAAATTCGAATTAATAGAATTAATATATCGAAATTTTAATTAGTGGTTAATATAATAATTCTAATTGATTAATTAAAGTATATATTAAAAAAATATGTGAATCGTTATCTTATTTTTTAATCTCTAGTCAATAACTAGATCATTCGCGTGATTTGATAAAAGGTTCATTTGATAGTTAACATTGTTATATATTGCATCTATTGTGAGATGTGTGCTATTTTTATCTCGTAAGAACGTATTTCGAACACGTTTAAAAAGTGAAAGTAAATTAAATAGTAAATAAAAGTTTATGAAATATTTTGGCCCACCAGTCGATAAAATCATTGGACACTAACTGGTCATGGGTTATGCCTGGCCAACACATGGACTTTCTTCACGTTAGTAACAACTAAATAGGGTCCCATAGAAGAGGGCATAAATAGCGGCCTTCTTCCTATGGTGTCAAAAAAGGCCCACAGAGAGGAAGCATTCCTCACTTGGTAGATCGCCCACGTGTGTTTTGCCTTATACAAATAATCTAATCCTCGAAATATTTCGATTTATTTATGTTTCATTTTGATATCGGACAAAATCACGAAACTAAATTTTAAAAAATTGATTTTTCTTGTAGTTTTCTTTGTAAAATCTATGGATATGTGTTAATTAATGTATACTGATCCCATTGTAAAGCATGGTGTAGCGTACACCGTGCTATACACTACACCAGGCTTCACAATGGAATCAGTATCGACCTCTTCGTGGTGGATAAAACTCTGCAAATATAAAAAATATATTAGAGATTTGACATATTTTTTTCCCCTCAAACAAATTTAGGGTAGACATTTTCAAAAATTATGTAGGAGGCCGTTGCACGTGTGTAATATAAATAATACTGAATGGCGTAGAGAGAAAATTTTTTTTTCCTAAATGGGAAAGGTCCCTGTTAATCAATAAATCCACAATTTATCTTTGAAACTTCTTTATTTTACATTAAATTATTTTATAATCAGTGGTTTTACCGTAATTTAAAATAATAAATATTAAAAATAAATGTTTGAAACTTTTTAAACACTAAATTATTACATTTAACTCCACAAAAAGAATTCTTTTCTGAATGAATTAATAATTTAAAACCGATTAAATTTTTTATTTCAATTTTGTTCCTTTCTCTCTCACTTTAACAAGATACATAAATGTTTAATATATATATTTATATTCTATTTTTTATTTTCCAGGTAACTTGAAAACAACGTTTGTACTTTGTTGATTCCGCTTAATTCGATTTTCTCGGCCATCGACTTTTTCCTGGTTTTTATAAAAGATGAACCAGCTGCACCCACCATACTGTTGCTGAACATTTTCTGATCTGAAAGCGAAGATTGCTTGGGTGTAATTGGACAAATGTCTAATATTTGTTTGCCTGTCCACAGCATCTGAGAAGATAAGAGATAAGCACAAAATAAACAAGTTGAAGGAAGAGAAAAACCAAACTAAAAAAATTACCTTTCCTTCTCTGCTCCACTTCATCACTGCATCCTCCTCTCCGTAAAGACCAGCACACGATATAAAATTTACTTCGTTGTTGCATCTAAACCAAAGGAAATAAGCGAATAAAAAGTTTAAAAATTAGATAATTATATTTTAAAATTTGGATCCTTACTTGACGTCCAGAAGGCATTTAATCGGTTTATCTCCAATTTTAATTTTCTCCTTTATTACAAGTTCGAGACAATAGAGATAATCAATGCTATTAAACGAAACCAAACTGACTGCTGGAGTTAAATTAGCAGGCTGAAAGCTTATCTCTTTTCCTTCAATTACCTGCAGAAAAATGAAAATAATGGCATTTTATATTCCTTCTGTCATTTTATAAACCTTTATAAACCTAAACTAGGACTTACAAGATCGCTTTTGTTTGCTAACGAAAGCGATTTACATTCCGCTAGATCAGTTTTATTGTCTCGAACCGCATAAAATCCGCACCCTTGACGCAAATTGACTGAGGAAATGCTTTTATTTTCCGCATCATCTAATTGCCTCGGTTTATTTTTGTAATTTTCTAATTCTAAGATTAGAGAATTTTCTGAGAGCTCTCGAGATGTTTGCAGACCCTCTCCTAATCGTGGAGGAGCTGATTCACCTCTTGGTTGCAGAGTAATCGTTAATTCTTGATCGATATCATTTTCGGTTACGTCGAAAGGCAACGAAATTTCACTTGTAATTCTAAAATTTTCGGGTCTATCTAGAGGTCCTGCCTCCTCCTAAATGCAAATTAATTCGCCATTCAATAGAAATTCCCTTACTGAAAGCCAACTAAGTATTTAATTTACGGACAAACCTCAATGTTTTCTCCAACCGATTCGTAAATTGAGGATCCTGTGTAACTAATACTTCGCGACATTTTCTTCTCTACGTCATATATTAATAACGATCCATCAGAAGTGCCAACAATGACCCCATTATCGATAGGAAGAATGGCATTTATATGCGTGGGCTGAAGAAACGAATCGTCATCCTAAAATTTCTAAACTTGTAAATAATTTTTTAAATATTCAAAGGAAAAGAATTAAATAACGTAGCATTAAACATGCACTTACCTTAGAAGAGTGACACGTGGGCCGATTATGTTTGACGTCAAAGATAAGTTTGCACGCTAGTGTATGAGAGTCCCAAACGTGCAATATGGAGGATCCTCTGACTGAAGTCCAAATGTTATCCCCATTCCACACTAAATTCGAAATGTGATCCATATCATTGCATGTAATTTGTAATTGGTTCAAAGTATCCAACGTTCTGCGTTTGAAATAATAAGTATGCGGCGATTTAATTATGCAATTAATATTCTTCAATATTGCAATTTTTAATAGTTATTATTAATAATAAAATAACCTGGAATTGAGGATGAATATACGATTTCCACACGCACATAAAAGTCTCCAGTCTAATTCCAAGAGACACGAAACGGGACTAGAACCTATACTTATGTAAAATACTTCTTTCTTCTTCCCTGTTTCATAAATATTCTGCAAATGGGAAGAAAAAATAATATAAAAAATTATTTGTTAAATTCTAAACATCTATTTTCTTTAATAAATATATCTAAGCGACTATTAATTTCATTATCTATTTATATGTGAATAGGGATGAGGCAACGCGACACGTTGGCTATCTGTCAAGGGGGGAAGCCTTCCGTCAGCACTTTCTATAGAAACTGGACCCTATTTAGGTGTTACGCACGTGAAAACACCCGTTAAACTCTACGTGGTCAGCCAGGATTGATGCGAACCCACGACCTAGTGGTGCCAGCTCGGCCAGACGTGGGCATCATTTTTATTTTTTCATTCTTAAATTAGATCAAATTTAAACTCAAATTATCTAATATTGTAGAAGTACTGTATAAGTCTATCCAATATGGCAAATTTTAATTAAATAATAAAACAAAAATTACAGATATTGACTATTTTACGGCACTCGAGAGAACGAGTGCCATAAAATAATCTTTATTAAAAATTTAATTTACTCAAATTAAGCAATTTACCTCGATCACACCTAACGTACCGTCGGCGAGGCCCGCATATATTACATTAACTTCCTCTTTATTTTGGTAGTGTAAACAAAGGACGGAATCATTTAATTTCACTTCCGATAATAATCTCCTATAAAATTAGAAAAATTTCTTTTATTTTTACACATAATTCCTTGGCATATAATTAGAAGTGATTAAATTTTACACGGGTTTACACAAATACTAACCCATTTTTGTTATCGTACATCTGTACCACGCTCGAGACTGTACCCAGAAGCAAGATGTCCGATGTTGCAGAGTGCATACATATAATGCGGGATTCACACTAAAATATCACATTTTTTAAATATTTATTCGGTTAGAAGAATAATTAATAATAAAATCGCCCCTTTACCTCTATGTTTAATTTATACATGATGCAATCTTCCGCATTGATTTTAACAATCTGAGAACCGTTGGTGTGACAATACGCCAACCACAGTTTGTCTGGACGTAGAAAAATACGAAATTTTAGCAATATTTCTGTGTTCTAAACACACAAATATTTATACAAAATTGCAATTAACCTAACTGTTATCGTATACGGTAGCACAATCGATGCAAGGCCTGCTGGTCGCACTTAATTTCCAATCGATCATCATTTCAGGAAGCTTAAAAAAACAATTATACTAATTAAATTACTTACTTATTTAATTTTTTAAATGGTAAACACACTAATTTTATGCTTAATTATACCATATCTGCAAAGGATTTTCTCCTCCTTTCTCTTTTTTTCGAGCTATCTTTTAACAGTTTTGCATAATAAGTTTGTTTAGTCGCTAAGTCAGATCTTCTTGGAAATGGATGGAAATCTTCGAAGGCCACCTGAAAAATAAATAAATAAATAATAAATAATGCTTTCACAACCTGGCAGTTAGAAAATCGAGACAATAAATTAGCTTCTGGATAACAAATTCAACAAAAAAAACCTGTTTAAAACGGAAAAGATACCAGGTACTGTGCGATTCCGGTTTACACAGGTCTTACTGTATTCTTGTCCTTTCTACGTAACGAATTATACTAAATGTGAAAAGGTAAAGGTTCGTTTAGGTAAGTTTTCCATTTACTGTGAAACTGTTTTAGACAGGTTTCTCATTATAAATTTCTTCAAAACGTACTTCAAATTATTCTTTGATAGAGAAGTTTTTTTTTTTTTTAAATTTCGCTTATCAATCAATCATCAACCCCCGAAGAACGGCTACAGACAGGAACGTGACCGTCGTTCGGAGGTGGTCGTTGTTTGGAGGTTCGAACTGTATACAAATGAAAATTAGAGTAGCCAGAATTTACTTGAGGCAGAGAACTTGAATTTACTTCAAGTAAATTCTGACCACGCTAATGTCTTTTTTATTTGAGCTTTCTGAAAAATATTTGTGTTTAATATTTAAAGTTTCGTACGTAGTGATATATTACTTTTAAAATAAATTTCGAATACAAATATAAATCTATTTTAAATACGGTGNAAAGAAAAAAATAAATAAATATTATTTTAATTATTTCATCAAAATCTTCAAAGTAATTATATCTGTATTTATATTATTATAATGGGAAACAAGATTTTTAGTAATTTAATAATTAGAGTAGACGAGGAAGTGTGTTTTTTTACACGTGTAAGCATTTGAACCGGATGTATGACAAATGAAGATAATTTTCCATTTTCTGAAACGGAAGAGAGACCTATTAAGAAAAAACCTACAGTGACATATTAACCGGATGCACTAAACACATGCACGGGACAACGAACGCAAACCAATACAATAACATGTAATTTGAATGGGACCGAGGATACCGTTAGAGTACAAATAATAGTACATACGAACCGAAAGGAAAGATGGGGGAATCAAACAATCCTATTTTCATTCGTCACAAAGCGCTAACCCGTCCGACAATACAATCATTACCTACCAAATTATTCTTTCCCCTCGGCGGGCACCGCTAATTTTACACTTCTCTTTTGTATTGTAATTAACCGTTTTAAATATAATCGAGCAATTTTATTTCTATTTATTACCGTTATTTAATAGTAAAACCAAAAAACTTCAATGATTTCGATTGCATATTTTAGGATTCTTCCATAGGAGAATTATATAAAATATATGATAATGTAGAGGAAACGGTAGCCCTTTTAATAAACAACCGTATATATTTATTTTAAATAATCATATAAATAGTGTACAAGTACATTATCTATAATTAATATACATAATTTACATTTGCCTATAGATTATACAAGTGGTAAAATTCGTTTCACAATAAACAGTTCTTTTATTTTTTAATCCATGCCGGTTTTTTAGCTATTAAGTAGTATTACAAGCATTATTTTATACAAAAAGTTATAATATAAAAAATATTCGCCTATCAAATGTTTAAATTAGACTTTTTACACTAGAGGATAGCTGGCTTGAGTGGCAATACCGCATTGATTGTTGTGATTCCTGGCCATCTTGATGTATCCGTTAATACCCCAACTCGTACCCCAACTACAATAAAATTAAAAATTATGTTTTAAAATCATGCAAATTTTCATTTTTAAACAGTAATTTTCATCTTACCTGTTCTTAACCAGCCAATAATCTTGTCCGTCGTCGGTTGTTCCGTATCCAACTACCAGAACTCCGTGGTCTAACTCTTCTGTGCTGCAATACTTTTCGTAATAAACGCCATCTCTGTTATAAATAATTGAAGTAGAATTAATAAATGTGCGGTTATTCATTAATAGGAATGATATGCCGAGAGTGCCAATGCCAAGAATGAAAATTAAAATATTCTGTTAAAATTATATATATTTACTGGTAATCTTGGAAAGAATCTTGACTGGCATCTATGGCTACTGAAATTGGACCAATGGTTGCTACAGCTTGTTTTAAAGCGTCTTCGTCACCACTGGGGATATCCACGTAACCGGTACAAGTAGCACCCACAGTCGAACGTTTAAACCTGCACGTGTCGTCCTAATGGAGATTAAATTAAATTAATTATACAAAAAATACCATTAATACTTCATAAAGATCCGAAGATTCTTACAATAGCTTCGTATGGATAAGATTTTTCGGTGTCGATGCCTCTGTTTATTTTTATGTATTCGAATCCATTGTCCATCAATCCACCCTCGCATCCCATATTACCTGAATATTTATAATATAAAAAGAAAAATTAGCAACATTGTTTCATATTCTAATACAGTACTATTACTAGTATAGTAATTCCTGATATTAAACTTTGTCTACTGTATAATATTATAAGTTTTATAATTATAATAAAATCACAGTAATTGGCGAAAAATTAGCAACAAAGCGAGAAATCTAAGATTTTAAAATAATTTTATTTATGGTACAGTATTGAAGAAATATATTAAATTAACCTTACCTTCCTTACCAGAACAGTCTACCAAATTCTGTTCACTCAAGGAAACCAGTTCACCAGTTTTCTTTTTGTGTTGCCCTTCTAAAGATCCGGTGGTCGAGAAAGCCCAACAAGAACCACATTGTTGCTAATAGTTAAACATTATAAAATTAGTTTAATTAATTGAAAATCATTAAGTAAACTCTTCTATACCTGGTTTTTGACTCCTGTAACCATTCCTTCTTTTCTCCAATCAACTGTATCGGGCAAAAGTACATTAGAAAGGCGTGTGAAAGTGTATACAGGCTTTGCAGTGCTGTTCGCTCCTCTTTTCACTCCATTCATTATCTTTACGAACTCTTGGCGGGTCTATAAAGTATCACGTCATAATCATCTATCATGCATCTTACACTAAAAAGTTTAGTGTAACGTTTATTCTAATTATAATTGTTCTACCTACCAAATCGGAATATTCATTAAGCCCTCTCGTAAATGTGTGCAAACCTAAATCGTATTCTATGTTATGTTTTATAATAGCTGCCAAATTCTCTTCCCACACCAGTCGTCTAGCGAATTCTTCATTTCTTTCGTAATTCTTATTGAATTTCGCCTACAGTTAAAGAAATTATAATACATTATTAAGTTTTCTAGAATTATAGGAGCCAACACGACGTGTTAACATTAATAAAGTGAAGCTAAATACCTTAAATGTTTCCCAGTTCTTGTCGTAGTCTGGGTTGAAAGGAAGTTTTCTTGCAGCAACGACGACAAAAAGGCAGATGAAGGCGATTGCTTTCATCTGTGAAGAAGAATTTGATCATTGTATATTCAATTGAAGTTTACTTAAGCAGAGTACAGTGTATCTGGCGCGTATACAGGTACGTGTGTACCTGACAGGTATACCTTAACAGGCTGTTAAGGTATACCTTAACAGGCTGTTAAGGTATACCTTAACAGCCTCTTAAGGTATACCTTAACACTCTGTCAGGTAACCTTAAAACTCTGTCAGGTATACCTTAACAGGCTGTAAAGGTATACCTGACAGAGTTTACCTTTAATTTCACAAAAGTAAAAGAGATAGAAATGAAAAACACTCACTTTGATCTTTTCTGCGATGGATGTACTCCAACTGATTAATTTTCGATTCTTCGCCGTATTTATTTACAATGGAAGGGTAATTCTGCTAGTCATCTGTCATGTGATTCTGGATAAGATTTATCTAATCGTTCCGGAATTATCATGTTGAACTATGTACTTAATCTTTAAAAATATGATCGATTTTATATTAATTTTTGCTTTTAAAANCTTTCGAACATTAAGGTTAGTAACTTTGATTACATGTGAGACCATAACAACCTATCCAACACGAATCACTTTTCAAATATTAATATTAGACCAATATTTATTAGTAGTCGTTGACATCCTCTCACCCAGGAGGTGAACAACGACTACTTTTGATCGAATTACTTCAACTCCCTTTCGCAACAGTCCCTTCTTTCTTTATTACTCTACTGTACACAATTTAAAGAATTTTAGAATGGTTAGATTGTCACTTGGTGTGATAATTCATTATGTAAGATAACCTTTGTACGTATGTGTATCAAATTCTATAATAAGTTATAATATAATAGAAGTGTTAATTATAAATCATAAATTTATTTTAATGTTTTTAAATATGTACTATAGTGATGCCGCTTGTATGGCAGCATGGAAACGAGTGCGTTTCCATTAAGAGGATCCACATTAGAGGCGCGATTGAGATACTTTCTGCCACGCGATTATCTAAACAGTTCCTCGTAATAACAATAACAGCCATTAAATTATCTTATAGACTACTTAGCCAGGGCAATCGAGAACTTCTACGAAGGCACGGGATAAAGCGGGCCCTTTTATTAATTTTTTAAACACACTATAACCACGGCCTGTACAATATTAGTGTCTGCAGAGAAATTACTGTATATAGGCCTACATTATTTTTCAAAGCCAAACTTGTAAAATGATATTAAAATAAAGATTAATAACTGTTTGTTTGTATATGTCAACTGACACAAGGACGATGTGTCGAGGGGATGCCTCCCGGAAGAACTTTTAATAGAAATGACCTCTATTTGGATGTTACTAACGTGAAGGAAACCTGGAAAACTCCACGTGGATAGTCCTTTGATGAGGCAAGAACCCACACAAACTACTGTTCAGTGGTTTTATCCACTAGGCCAGTGTTGGGCAAGGATTAGTAATTAATAAAATTGGTAATAATTTACGTCGTTTAACAGTAATTAAAACATTTTCATAGAAGAATGAGATTTAATGAAATGTTACTCATATAAAAGCTAGTTAATTGCAATTAAAATTCTAATATTAATTATTTAAATACTGAAGAAAATAAACTTGTAAAAGTATTTTCGTTTAAGGAACACGTGATATTTACCAGAGGATATCATATGCCAAATGATAAGATATTGCTTACTTAACCGTGTCATTTGACTTTCAAATAATCGTATTATCATATTTTCTATTATAAATTTATAAAAATGACGTAAAGCTATTTATTGAATTTAAGAAAAATTTAAAATTATAAAAAAAAATTGCTAATAATTAATTTAAATTTCGGTTTTGTTTAGTGATGACAATTCGTTTTCCTTTGTAATTTTTAGTTTCACTGATGCCAACAAATTCTTCTTTTTTGGGGGGAAACTCGCTTATGAATTTTCTGCGAAAATTATTTAAATTTATTGAGTTTTTTTAAATATTAATTAACTTTAAGCGTTAATTAACTAGAGGAAAAAAAACGCTTTAATTTTTATTAAGTACAGCTCTTAATTAATTTTCAATTCTGCACGGAAAGAACTTTTTAAAGCTGAAAATATATTTATTAATTAATATTTACATCTGAAATTCCCTTCATTTTAAGCAGGTAATTCAGGGTAAACTTTCAAACATTCATTGATATATATATGAAAATATTCAAATGATTTAAGCGGGAATAAATTACAATGCTGTTTTTTATTAATTAATTAAAAAGAATTTGAATATTTAATTATTTATCAAGTTAATATATCATCATCGATCATTTTGAAATTTTTAAAAATAATTCCCATCTCAAATTCTTTCGCTTACGTAAGTACAGAGCCTGAAACTAGTTACACGCGTGTAATATATAGCCTAAATGTGTCATACATATCAATTGGGCTTTGAAAAATCTTAAATTTTTTGTCTAAAAACAATTGAAATAGAAATATAAATGTGAAAATGTACTTATATTTATTGGATTTATCTGATTAAAGGTGATCGATGTCCGTTATATGGATAAGATTAAGGTGTTTGCCTACCACTGTAGGACACCCGGAATCGAATCCTGGCGGTCGGAAACCCCCTGGAATTTTTCCCAGATACGTCAGGCTCCTTCCCACACCACCAGATCGACCCCACTGTGAGCCTGGCCGAACCCACGATAAATACAATAAAGGAACCTCTTGGTGCTCTGAGAAAAATGTCCGTTAAGAATGAAATCTAACTGGAGTTAAGACCATCAAAACATAAAGAAACAGTCGAAATTTCTCAGTTTTTTTTATAGTATATTAATTTTCTATTGTTAAAATTTATTTTATCGCATAATTTCTTTTGTTAAACAGTGTTTCCTTCTAAAAAAATCCGGCAAATAAGAACTACACAGGATATAAAAGCAGTTCTTATTGGGCTGCAATTTTTAAATTACAGACCTATACATTACCACTATAGTCCGTCTGTCCGTCCGTCCGTCGTTCGTTAATCACAAGAAAGGATTTAGATGAAAATCGAGACCGGATATCGCAAGCTAAGCATGAACTTCCGGTTCTGACCGGAAGTGGGGTAATTTTTAAATTAAAATATGATTAAAAATTGCAGTCCGGCATTGTGACGATGCCACAATAATATACATTCGATTTTTCTACAATAATTTTAAATAACTTGGTTTATTTTTATTTTAAAAATTCATTTAATAATATAGGCCTATCTTCCATAAAAAAAAGAAGTGTGACAAGGGTCTGTTATATCTCCTAATAAAATATTTTGTATCGATAATATATAATATTGAGCAAGAATATTATCGCGAAATTGGGATAATTACATAGAAAATTTGCCACAGAAATAGTATTACTGTACTTATTGTTTATAAAAATAAATATTAAAAATTCGAATTAATAGAATTAATATATCGAAATTTTAATTAGTGGTTAATATAATAATTCTAATTGATTAATTAAAGTATATATTAAAAAAATATGTGAATCGTTATCTTATTTTTTAATCTCTAGTCAATAACTAGATCATTCGCGTGATTTGATAAAAGGTTCATTTGATAGTTAACATTGTTATATATTGCATCTATTGTGAGATGTGTGCTATTTTTATCTCGTAAGAACGTATTTCGAACACGTTTAAAAAGTGAAAGTAAATTAAATAGTAAATAAAAGTTTATGAAATATTTTGGCCCACCAGTCGATAAAATCATTGGACACTAACTGGTCATGGGTTATGCCTGGCCAACACATGGACTTTCTTCACGTTAGTAACAACTAAATAGGGTCCCATAGAAGAGGGCATAAATAGCGGCCTTCTTCCTATGGTGTCAAAAAAGGCCCACAGAGAGGAAGCATTCCTCACTTGGTAGATCGCCCACGTGTGTTTTGCCTTATACAAATAATCTAATCCTCGAAATATTTCGATTTATTTATGTTTCATTTTGATATCGGACAAAATCACGAAACTAAATTTTAAAAAATTGATTTTTCTTGTAGTTTTCTTTGTAAAATCTATGGATATGTGTTAATTAATGTATACTGATCCCATTGTAAAGCATGGTGTAGCGTACACCGTGCTATACACTACACCAGGCTTCACAATGGAATCAGTATCGACCTCTTCGTGGTGGATAAAACTCTGCAAATATAAAAAATATATTAGAGATTTGACATATTTTTTTCCCCTCAAACAAATTTAGGGTAGACATTTTCAAAAATTATGTAGGAGGCCGTTGCACGTGTGTAATATAAATAATACTGAATGGCGTAGAGAGAAAATTTTTTTTTCCTAAATGGGAAAGGTCCCTGTTAATCAATAAATCCACAATTTATCTTTGAAACTTCTTTATTTTACATTAAATTATTTTATAATCAGTGGTTTTACCGTAATTTAAAATAATAAATATTAAAAATAAATGTTTGAAACTTTTTAAACACTAAATTATTACATTTAACTCCACAAAAAGAATTCTTTTCTGAATGAATTAATAATTTAAAACCGATTAAATTTTTTATTTCAATTTTGTTCCTTTCTCTCTCACTTTAACAAGATACATAAATGTTTAATATATATATTTATATTCTATTTTTTATTTTCCAGGTAACTTGAAAACAACGTTTGTACTTTGTTGATTCCGCTTAATTCGATTTTCTCGGCCATCGACTTTTTCCTGGTTTTTATAAAAGATGAACCAGCTGCACCCACCATACTGTTGCTGAACATTTTCTGATCTGAAAGCGAAGATTGCTTGGGTGTAATTGGACAAATGTCTAATATTTGTTTGCCTGTCCACAGCATCTGAGAAGATAAGAGATAAGCACAAAATAAACAAGTTGAAGGAAGAGAAAAACCAAACTAAAAAAATTACCTTTCCTTCTCTGCTCCACTTCATCACTGCATCCTCCTCTCCGTAAAGACCAGCACACGATATAAAATTTACTTCGTTGTTGCATCTAAACCAAAGGAAATAAGTGAATAAAAAGTTTAAAAATTAGATAATTATATTTTAAAATTTGGATCCTTACTTGACGTCCAGAAGGCATTTAATCGGTTTATCTCCAATTTTAATTTTCTCCTTTATTACAAGTTCGAGACAATAGAGATAATCAATGCTATTAAACGAAACCAAACTGACTGCTGGAGTTAAATTAGCAGGCTGAAAGCTTATCTCTTTTCCTTCAATTACCTACAGAAAAATGAAAATAATGGCATTTTATATTCCTTCTGTCATTTTATAAACCTTTATAAACCTAAACTAGGACTTACAAGATCGCTTTTGTTTGCTAACGAAAGCGATTTACATTCCGCTAGATCAGTTTTATTGTCTCGAACCGCATAAAATCCGCATCCTTGACGCAAATTGACTGAGGAAATGCTTTTATTTTCCGCATCATCTAATTGCCTCGGTTTATTTTTGTAATTTTCTAATTCTAAGATTAGAGAATTTTCTGAGAGCTCTCGAGATGTTTGCAGACCCTCTCCTAATCGTGGAGGAGCTGATTCACCTCTTGGTTGCAGAGTAATCGTTAATTCTTGATCGATATCATTTTCGGTTACGTCGAAAGGCAACGAAATTTCACTTGTAATTCTAAAATTTTCGGGTCTATCTAGAGGTCCTGCCTCCTCCTAAATGCAAATTAATTCGCCATTCAATAGAAATTCCCTTACTGAAAGCCAACTAAGTATTTAATTTACGGACAAACCTCAATGTTTTCTCCAACCGATTCGTAAATTGAGGATCCTGTGTAACTAATACTTCGCGACATTTTCTTCTCTACGTCATATATTAATAACGATCCATCAGAAGTGCCAACAATGACCCCATTATCGATAGGAAGAATGGCATTTATATGCGTGGGCTGAAGAAACGAATCGTCTTCCTAAAATTTCTAAACTTGTAAATAATTTTTTAAATATTCAAAGGAAAAGAATTAAATAACGTAGCATTAAAAATGCACTTACCTTAGAAGAGTGACACGTGGGCCGATTATGTTTGACGTCAAAGATAAGTTTGCACGCTAGTGTATGAGAGTCCCAAACGTGCAATATGGAGGATCCTCTGACTGAAGTCCAAATGTTATCCCCATTCCACACTAAATTCGAAATGTGATCCATATCATTGCATGTAATTTGTAATTGGTTCAAAGTATCCAACGTTCTGCGTTTGAAATAATAAGTATGCGGCGATTTAATTATGCAATTAATATTCTTCAATATTGCAATTTTTAATAGTTATTATTAATAATAAAATAACCTGGAATTGAGGATGAATATACGATTTCCACACGCACATAAAAGTCTCCAGTCTAATTCCAAGAGACACGAAACGGGACTAGAACCTATACTTATGTAAAATACTTCTTTCTTCTTCCCTGTTTCATAAATATTCTGCAAATGGGAAGAAAAAATAATATAAAAAATTATTTGTTAAATTCTAAACATCTATTTTCTTTAATAAATATATCTAAGCGACTATTAATTTCATTATCTATTTATATGTGAATAGGGATGAGGCAACGCGACACGTTGGCTATCTGTCAAGGGGGGAAGCCTTCCGTCAGCACTGTCTATAGAAACTGGACCCTATTTAGGTGTTACGCACGTGAAAACACCCGTTAAACTCTACGTGGTCAGCCAGGATTGATGCGAACCCACGACCTAGTGGTGCCAGCTCGGCCAGAGGTGGGCATCATTTTTATCTTTTCATTCTTAAATTAGATCAAATTTAAACTCAAATTATCTAATATTGTAGAAGTACTGTATAAGTCTATCCAATATGGCAAATTTTAATTAAATAATAAAACAAAAATTACAGATATTGAATATTTTACGGCACTCGAGAGAACGAGTGCCATAAAATAATCTTTATTAAAAATTTAATTTACTCAAATTAAGCAATTTACCTCGATCACACCTAACGTACCGTCGGCGAGGCCCGCATATATTACATTAACTTCCTCTTTATTTTGGTAGTGTAAACAAAGGACGGAATCATTTAATTTCACTTCCGATAATAATCTCCTATAAAATTAGAAAAATTTCTTTTATTTTTACACATAATTCCTTGGCATATAATTAGAAGTGATTAAATTTTACACGGGTTTACACAAATACTAACCCATTTTTGTTATCGTACATCTGTACCACGTTCGAGACTGTACCCAGAAGCAAGATGTCCGATGTTGCAGAGTGCATACATATAATGCGGGATTCACACTAAAATATCACATTTTTTAAATATTTATTCGGTTAGAAGAATAATTAATAATAAAATCGCCCCTTTACCTCTATGTTTAATTTATACATGATGCAATCTTCCGCATTGATTTTAACAATCTGAGAACCGTTGGTGTGACAATACGCCAACCACAGTTTGTCTGGACGTAGAAAAATACGAAATTTTAGCAATATTTCTGTGTTCTAAACACACAAATATTTATACAAAATTGCAATTAACCTAACTGTTATCGTATACGGTAGCACAATCGATGCAAGGCCTGCTGGTCGCACTTAATTTCCAATCGATCATCATTTCAGGAAGCTTAAAAAAACAATTATACTAATTAAATTACTTACTTATTTAATTTTTTAAATGGTAAACACACTAATTTTATGCTTAATTATACCATATCTGCAAAGGATTTTCTCCTCCTTTCTCTTTTTTTCGAGCTATCTTTTAACAGTTTTGCATAATAAGTTTGTTTAGTCGCTAAGTCAGATCTTCTTGGAAATGGATGGAAATCTTCGAAGGCCACCTGAAAAATAAATAAATAAATAATAAATAATGCTTTCACAACCTGGCAGTTAGAAAATCGAGACAATAAATTAGCTTCTGGATAACAAATTCAACAAAAAAAACCTGTTTAAAACGGAAAAGATACCAGGTACTGTGCGATTCCGGTTTACACAGGTCTTACTGTATTCTTGTCCTTTCTACGTAACGAATTATACTAAATGTGAAAAGGTAAAGGTTCGTTTAGGTAAGTTTTCCATTTACTGTGAAACTGTTTTAGACAGGTTTCTCATTATAAATTTCTTCAAAACGTACTTCAAATTATTCTTTGATAGAGAAGTTTTTTTTTTTTTTAAATTTCGCTTATCAATCAATCATCAACCCCCGAAGAACGGCTACAGACAGGAACGTGACCGTCGTTCGGAGGTGGTCGTTGTTTGGAGGTTCGAACTGTATACAAATGAAAATTAGAGTAGCCAGAATTTACTTGAGGCAGAGAACTTGAATTTACTTCAAGTAAATTCTGACCACGCTAATGTCTTTTTTATTTGAGCTTTCTGAAAAATATTTGTGTTTAATATTTAAAGTTTCGTACGTAGTGATATATTACTTTTAAAATAAATTTCGAATACAAATATAAATCTATTTTAAATACGGTGTTTACTATAAATTATATAACTCGATCAATGTATCATGATTAAGAGCTACTAAAAATTAATGAGAAAAAATAAAATTAATAGTATAGTATGTATTTATATATATCTAAAAGTACTGAATCTTGTTTATTTTATATATATCATAAAAATTTATTTGTTTACAATATTTATGTTCTGAGAGAAGTAGAAGAGAAGGAGGCAAAAAACAGGTTGAGAATTAACATTTGGAAAAGATTTAAAGGAGTTGCAGTTAAATGAGGAGATAAATTCTCATCATCCATCCTTTCATTATCCATCTCTCCATCATCCATCCCTCCATTTTCCATCTTTTCATCGCCCATCCCTTCATCATCCATCCTCCATCATTCACCCCTCCATCATCCATATCTCCAGCATCCATCCCTCCATCACCCATCTCTCCGTCATCCATTCGCTCATCATCCACCCCTCCAGCATTCATCCCGTTATTATTCATCATTCATCCCTTTTCCCTATCACAGAAGGAAAATGGGATGGTTGATGATGATGATGATGATAACAACGTCGATATTTAGATTGATACACTAACGCATATATAATGTACTATACATAAATAAATATTAATTAATTATAAAATAATATAGTGTATTTTTGATTATTAATATGTTCACATTAAATAACATATTTCAAATTAAATTTTAAACTTTCATCTCTCTAACGATTAAAAAATCTCTACACAGGCCCGAATAAATGTATAATTTCTTTACAAATGATTATAATTAATCCTACACCAATCAATCCAAAGGAATTTCGTACCCCATAAAATGGGTACATTTAATTTGTTCTGACCTAAAAACTGCTCCTAGAAATTTCGGATGAACTTAATGAGAGGTTGCGACTTATAAATCGAAAAATACGGTAATTAACTTTTTCGTTTATTAACCTCTGCATATTAGCACAATACAATTTTATTAAGATGTTATCGTTCTGCCAAGGTTAACATTAAAATGCATTCCACATGACGGAAGATTTGTCCTTGAAGATTTTATGATCATCTCTCCACTCATTCATTCATTCCTTCTTCACATACAATTTATATTAATTCTATAAAAATTTTTAAGTTTATTTTTAATGTAAAAAAAAAAATAATAATAACAAATTAAAAGTAAAAATTCACTGGTGTTATTCTAGAAATGTCATCTATAATTTTAAAATACCTTACTAGATGGCGCTATGAATGTCTTGTAGTCTTTTGAAGTCACGTGATCAGCGTGGGGTAATCTTTTACCGAAAACATCACGCGACCACAACCATTAACACCGGATATAATTATATACGATAGAATCTCGAAGACGGGCAAGTAATTGCTAACTTAATGAAAAGAATCGGCGTTGTGTAATATTAATCGATCGCAAATTTACCTTTACCAAATCGTCGACGTTGTAACAGAATTTTGCGCACGCCTTCAATTGTCTCATAACAGAAACTGTGTCTTTCTTCTTGAGAATGGCTTCTTCTTGCATCTTGAGTATGGCTAAGGTGAAACGGAACAGCACTTTGGGCCCCTCCAATAAGAAGCAATCCCAGATACGAAGTAAAGTCTAGAATAACACATCAGAATTAATAATTAATCTAAATTCATCTATCTCTACTAATAGTGCGTGTGTTTGGTATATACCACGTGGCCAAACTAGCTCGCAAGCCGCACGAGGCTCTTTTAGACTCTTATTAAGTCCTACTGTATATAGATTTTGTATAAAATAGGATGCAGTTTATGGCTTCTATCGTGACAAGGTAGGGCCACTGCTGGTGTATAGAGTATTACGGATACGTACGGTTGTTTAATTGTCTGATAATTAACAGAGATACAGTGAAAGAAAGCACACATTAACGCCACGGGTGGTTACGCAAATTATGCTAATGTATGCAAATTTATCGGGTAATATTAATTAAAAGAGTTGAGAGCTGCAAAATGAATTATTTACGCTAACATTTACAGTTAAATACGTGTGTAAATCGTCATCCTTAACTGAGATTTATAGTAATTAAATCTCGTGGACTGTATTCAAATATTTAATGAAACGAGAAGGAAACGATATAATGGCCGCCGTTGTCGTAAATTAGTAAGTCATTTGCGACTTCAATAAAGTACAGTATCTTAATGTAAATTTTGAATTAATAATAATTTATTACCGCGCCTTCATTTTTGTATCTTTGTACATAAGTAAACACGACCGTGTCCAGCTAGTTTTAATGTATTTATTTTTTTTTTTAACGTGGAGGAACTTAATTAGATTTGCTCTTATCAGATTTACACTGCGTTAAATTTTTAGGAGAAAAATATCTATTAAAATGTATGCAAATTTTTCACGTATTATTCGAATATATTCATATAAATTGAATCGTCGAAAAATAAAAATAAAAAAAAATGAAAAAATGATTGATTAAATGGAAACGGTAAAACGGATTTAAAGGGAATTTTTTTCCCCCTCAAAATTGCATTTTTTAGGAAAATGATCCATTAATCATTCTGCCAATTTATATTTCTTTTAAACCAAAATCTTATAACAAATTTTAAGAAATTTTATAAGTTGTTTAGTTCTTAAACGGTTATGCAAATACGTAAAATTATTCGAATCCATAGATGCAAATTCGAAATTAACATAACAAATCGGACACTAGTTTCAATTGTCCCAAACAATGGTGGCAATGGACGTAAATAAACGAAATAAATTTGAAAAATTTTTTACTATAGTCGACTCTTCTTTACAAAAAAAAAAAAAAATCCTCAAAAATTCGAAAAATAAATTTAGGAATTCGATAGTTGGATAGACTGGCAATACACTATATATTTTAGTAGTGGTGTAGGGCGCTTTTAATGATGCCTCCAACATTGTAAAAAAGGACTATAAAAATAGTGGCAAATTGATAGGGGTCTTTTAAGGTTACGTACTGTCTATTATTGTTCTATGGGAGACATTTTAATGGCCCGTTTCGACTCAGATCCAGATGGCACTTTTAGATCCGGCTCTGAGATCTTTACGCATTGCTCTTGATTAATTACGTGTAAATGAAATGATTATAATGTTTTTTAGACATCTAGTGAATAGAAGAGTGCTTCTAAATAGAAAAAAAAAAGTTAAAATATCGAATAATTTCGTTTTATTATATCTAAAAAAGATAGACTGTATCGGTCCGATCGATCGGTATCTTAGTTTTAGTTTACCAAACCATCTGTGTGATAGTTACAGCAATCTTTGTACCTAATGACCCTTGCTCTCGTCAGCGTATCCTCCACACACGAGTTGTCCAGCTGGATAATATGGAGCAAAATGAGGCCCACTTCCAGATGGCAAGTACAACCACTTAACCCTAATCTTAGGCTGGCGCATATCAGGCGTGAAGTCTACCGGAAATTGCTGTATAAGTGGACACCTATAAATGGCCCACTACAAATGGTGATGGAGAATGAAATTAATGAGTCGCTCTCTATACCTTTGACAAAAAGATTGTACCCTCATTTTTTTCTTATCGTTTAATTCTATTTATTACGTATTGCAATCACTACAATGGTACACAACATGTATAATTACAATATTAATAAATTCCTTCTTGTGTTTAACCATTGGCATCACAGTTTTAATGTGCAGTAAATTTTCATTTCAACAGTAAAATTTAATTATAAAATAGTAATCTTGCATAATGGCATAATAGTGAATTAATGTGGTGTTTAAATGTAAATTTTTTACTAAAATCTAATCTGATTATAGCCTTTGTAAACGGATTTTGATGATGTCCCCAGAGAATTCATTAGTAAAACTAAGCTTATTAATCTGAATTAGAAATCGAGCGGAACTTTGACTGTCGCTATTGTGACATGCAACCAAGATTAACAGAGGGATGAATAATAAATGAAGTGCTCTAACGACAATCTGTGAAGAGTATTTAAATCAAAGAATTCCTACTTAACTCTTTGCCTTCGGGATATTGTCTATCATTCTCACTCCTTTCTAAAATCTAATGATTTACTGTACAGAAAAATCATTAAAAATGTCGCATCATTCCTCTGTAAAACGAATAATATTTAACGAGAAAAAAAAAGCCTTATTTCTTATAATTTGATGTTTTTCTTCTAAAAATTTTAATTTATTATTTATTTATTTTATTTACAATTAGGAAGTGTCCTATTACAATAGAATTCCTCCGCCACATCAATATAACCGACAATATATTGATACAAAATATATACAAGTCCGGCTGGAGGTTTTGCGGGGCCTCGGGAAAAGTAACTATTGGGGCCTTAAAATAAGATATTTACAAACAGGAATTTTTCTAAATCAAATTTTCTTTGAAATCTGAAAGCCCGGGGCCCCTCTGAAGCCCGAAAAACCGACGTCTGAGCAGGCCCTCTATAAATATATAATTTTCTATATAATATAACTTATAGGTTACATATACGTATGCGTAGTTTGTATGCATTAAAGTATGTGTGTTTGTATCTTCTGCGATAATTAGACTTCCGCAATAATTAAAAATAATGATATATTTTTTACTGACATTGAAATATAGCCTTATTTTTTATTTAAATCTTAATTAATATTAATTGATGCAGCTACTTTCAAAACTTAACGTTATTTCGGGTGTTGAAGTGTGATTTTTTTCAGCATTCGATGGAAAATTTGGCGTTGATAAGAGATGTAACACGAAGCGAACACTTCTTTTTTTTTCCTGGAGACAATTCATAAATATTCTGAAGAACAGTAGAAACACAGTTCAAGGACCAGAACTCGAGAGAATAACAGATATATAACCAGCTGCTTCCAAAATAAATTCTAGTCATGTTTTATACAAACTTGAAAAATGATACTCAAATCGAAACTGGACCACAGAGAATAATGGGATAAAAAATCAATACCTTTGGAATCTTAAGAATGGAGAAAAAATTCTAAAAAAATGTCCTAAAATTTGAAGAAAGTCAAAGTCCCTTGGAAAAGTCCAAGAAAAAATCCAAAAGTTCAATTCCTTAGAAAAGTCCATGGAAGAAATTCAAAAGCCCTTGGTAAAATTCAAGTTTACATCGAACTTTATTAAGAATTACACTAAATTCTACAAAAATTTTCATGAATTTAACCGGAATCATTAGACATAAAAACATTTCAAAAAGCATTACGAATGTAAGATGTAATAGCGATAACAAGTCAAAATGAATCGTTTGAATCCACAAGTAATAAATATAAAAAGCACGCAGACTTTTTAATGTTGGAGAAGTCTGCCACTTAAGGTTTTACAGCATTATTATTAAGGAAAGTAAAACCAGGCTAAAAAATAACGTTCATTTGAATAATGGTTTGACAGCATTAACCACCGCTCGTAGTTATTTTTATTATTTCGATGCAACCATCATCTCGGAATTTCACTCTTCCATGCCCTAAGGAAGATGCAAGATGGCCGACTTTATTACCATTAAAATAAATAAATAAATTTTGTTTTAAATTCTTTATTCGATTTAATTGAATTCTCGCATAAAATTTACTTCTTTGAATTTAAAAAAGTATAAAAATAATTAAAAAGTCCATTAATTTTCTTTTCATATTTTTATCAGAAAGATGGCGGCGAAATTCGATGTCCCCTCGAATTAAAATAGAAAAAAATATATAGAAAATAATTCTGGCATTAAAAATCATTTCTAAATAAGTCAAATCTAAGTGGAATTTTATTCATGAAGGTATTTAAACAATTATTTTAATGGTGTAAAGAAGATCATTAAACAAATAGACGTGTAGACGAAAGAACGTGGTAAAAAAAAACGAAAACAAATTCGAGCTACTTATTAATGATTCGTCGGACATATAATTTGTCAATTTTAGATAAAATGGCCCCTCGTAAGTTAACCTTTGGTACGATAACCTTCATTAGAAACGCATTGAAGGTTACCGTAACAAGGATCGAAATGTTAAAGGTTATCGCCTTACTAGAAATGCCAGAATAAATAAATAAACTGTGTTTTCGGATAAACAATTAGATTTTGTACACTAATTTACCTAATTAAATTAATCTTATTTAATTATTTTTAAAGTTTTCTTCATTAAGTGCACCTACTCATACGGGAAAGCCAATTATATGTTGTGATTTGTACTTTGACAGTTCTCAACGGGACACCAGCTAATTGATGGATACACGCGCGTTTAACAATTAACCAAAATAAAATTAACACGTTTATTTTTACACGTAGAGTATAGTATACGAGTGTAGTGGAGTAGATAGCATCTGTTTTTACCCGTAAGGGATGGCAGGTGTGATTTCTGGTTCAGATACGAAGCAAACTTGTAACGTTGGCAAGAACTGTCGGAATTTTCCCCCTGATGGCAAGGGTTGGAAACCAATTGAAAGACATCTGCCTCCGAAGATAATCTGATGTGTAAGAGCAGATGTCGAATTTAAACTCATTTATTTCCTGTTTATCCTAGAAAAGCGACCCTCGTTATTACGCAACTTCGTCGTTACGTTTAACCGAAGTAATACGTAATACGGACATATCTCCGAATCTTAACCGATTTATTTATTTATTTTACTTTTTTAGTGTTAGAGCCGAGAAAAATTACCTCGTGTTTATTTTATTTTATTAAAATTGCTGCAGTTAACAAACAAATTTCTCAATTGGTCAGAAGGGATGGCGAGCTAGTAGGAAGTTGAAAGGCTGGTATTTACTGTAGATAGAGCACGAACCACCTGGTCTCTTTATACTCCCCATAAGGGGGCAGGTGGAGCGACCATCTGGCATTGTCCTAGTTGCCACGTGTCCACCAGATCCCCCAACGATCATATTATCCTTTGATAGAGAACGCAGACGATACACTATACCGCATAGACAACGCATGTTCCAAGCTATTCAAGTATCCGAGAGAGATTTCCCTTTACAAAGAAATCGTTGTACGGCCTTGTTAAATTTAATATATGTGCTTGCCAGTTGATAGTTTCCAAAGAATCTTCTTATTTGTTTGCACCGAACACGAGTGGTCGTGTAGAGTTCTTTTAATAAAGCGTAACTACCTCGTCGAGTTATTAAAAAAAAAAGATAACAACCGAGTAGACCGGTTACAAAACGAACATTTTTAAATGAGTAATTTCCTGACTTAAGTGAAATAATTCTAGAGATTTTTTAATAATTAACGCTCTCTGGGTACGCATCCTTCTTATAATTACATAAATGTACGCTTGTTACTTTACAATTAGACAACGTCTAACGATATCATCTGTGATATAACTATTCAAGGATATCAAGAATTCAGTTGTCAAGGTCTGCAATGAAAGCTGAAAGTAAAATAAATAATCACACTAGTTATTTGACGTGTATTCGTTTTTTCCCCTACATTAGCGATTTCGTTTCTCGTTTGTTTCGAGTGGACAACCTCGCACCTACCTACTTCTATATATATTGGAATTTCGATCGATTTTCGCAGCAAATCTCCAAGTAACATCGGTAAGGAACATTTCAGCTGACTTGACAGTTTATTTAGAAATAATAATATTCATAGATATTTTTTCTTCGGGAAAACTTTTTAAAGTGGCTTGCGTTTTTCGAGTTGCTCGCTCGGATGCCACCAGCAATAACTCATCTCGGCCAAGTAGATAATTTGTTCGGCATTGGAAACAATGTAGCGAGTTCGAAGCTCCGTACGAATATAAATCGCGAGTATTCCGATGTTTGTGGTGTGGCGGGACGGAGAGGAAGTGTAACGAACACAAACAATAGGAACGGGGGGAAGGAAAAAGAAACGAGGAATTCAATTAACGAAAAGATTTTGATAAAATATTCTACTGGTTCGTATCATGCAAAGGAACATGCAACGACCTTTCTATTACTATGTATCTACGCACGCCAAAAACAATCGTATTTCCCTGTCTAGTTTTTTTAGTTCACCCTCTTGTTATTTCTTCAGATAAGGCGAACGAACCGGAGCCACAAAAACCAGACAAAAGCAGCCACACCACCTGGACGGCAGCTGCCTCAACACCCCTCCTCAAGATTACAATTTGTTCTCCGCTCCGACTCCAGCTGGCCGTGACGTCATAATAGCCACGTGACTGGGACACGCGCCTCATTGTTGAGTCGCCCCCTCGACAACCGTTCCAAACTGCATTGTAAAACATTTTTAAACTTGGACCGCGTTACCATCTGCGGCCACACATCCAACCCAATCAACGTATCGGTTTTTGGCTCAGTCTGCCGCATTTGCATCTCGGAAAATTCGATATCCCAGCGTAAAACTATTTGGCGGCTCAGACGGAGATTAAAGAAAAACAACACCCTTCCCCCGTACGCGAAAATTATCAAAAATTCGCATCTTCAGTAAGGATTTTTACAACGTGGCATCTGCGAAATTCTTTTTTATCTTTAGTAAATTAAGCGGTGCTTCTTAACGAGTAGTCTAGAAATGAATGAAAGCCAAAACTTGCCAAAAAAACTGACCCAACGAGTATTTTTATATACCTATCACATTAACACGAAAACAGGGAGGAGAACCATGCCTAAGATTGGATTATTTATCCTCATTTCTTACATCTAAACCTCTTAAGATTTCCCGTGTTACATCTATTTTTTACTTTAATCGGATTTTATCAATTCTAATTGATTATTAAATACAGTCTATGAATTGTATATAAGAAACCGCGCACCCCTCCTTCGATATCTAATTTTATCGTTTAATTCCATCGACAGTTAGTAACGTTCTTAACAGAGTAAAACTGTGATTTATTCTACGACCGGGGACATTGTCGGAGGTGAAATATGCGCATCAACTTGCAATAATGCAAATTTCATGCATGTTTTTTAAACAGATCCGCTTTTAAGATGCTTTATCTAGTCGAAGACTTAACTGTCGCGTGCCTCAGATAGGAAAAAACTGACTTCAGAGGCAGGCTGTCGCTGAATGCAAGAGCTGGCGCACACCTGCCACTAAGAGCGATTGACCTTGGTTGAACGAAGCTAAGGGTACCAGCAGCCCTTGACAAATACTGTGGTTATCTACGAATATCTATATCCTTGGTCTGAAGGAAGTTCGTTTTAATTGTCTATTTTTCAATAAAACTCAGCGTAGATATTGTGTAATCGTCAATTAACGCTCCCGATGAATGCGCGCATTCATTAGGAGCATTCGTTTTTATCAGGAAAAAAAATTCGGCTATTTAAATCATTACGTAGGAAATTTTATTATAATTACTCGTATCCGATTTATCGAGCCGGAAAGGTTAGCGGACGAGCGCTTACTTTAGATAAGAACCCGTATTATACGTGCAGAGTACTATTGACAACAGTTAATTTCTATTCTTTAGACTAGTTCGGAAACTGCTAAGAAAGGGGAGGAGTTCCAATCCAGATCGGCAGCCAGGCACGCGCAGGGAGAGCAGAAGCATCTGCTAGCCACGTGCCTCCAGCTGGGGCATCATCAGGCAGCTGTCGACCATCTCCTTTCCGCTATATAAGGAACGAGACCGACTGACCGGACCAGTTAGTATGAAAGAGCGCGAAAGGATGTTGAGGTGGTTGTACGTAATATCCAGCTTGGCTGTTTGGACGATTATTTCGGCCGATGGTAGCGGCAACACCAGGCAGTTAGCCCGTTTGGTCAACGACTTGCAGAGCCAGTTGACCGTACTACAAAAGGAACACGCGGAAGACCAAGAAACAATTAGGCAATTAGAGAAGTTACTAAGTGCCAAGTCGCCTAACGACGGACTGGAAAATTTGGAATTACAGTTGAAGGAATTGAAACGTAGCCTTAGTGAAATTGTTAAATCTCCAGTAACCAGAGGGAGTGCCGACGTAACCGATATCAGAACCGAAACTACCACTCTGAGAAATCAGCTACAGCATCTCAGACAAGAAGTTTCCACTCTACAAGCCAGACAAGAGGAGAGCAACGTGGTTTTCGGACAGCTGAGGACTACCCAAATCACTACTAAATGGCTTCAGAGGAAAGTAGACGAGCTGAGATCCGAAATAAGAGAAGTGGCGGCAGTTCTCAACGTCTCCAGTGGTTTGAACCAACTTCAGAAGTTCGATTCCAATCTGGAACTGTTGAAATCGGACTTTCGAGCTCTCAGAAGAGATTACGATCAGATGGTTGCTTCCCAGGAAAGAGAAAACGCGGGTTTAATCCAACTGAAACAAGATGCTGCCGAGCTGAGAGAGATAATGCAGAGATTGGCACTGAACAATCAGCGCTTAGACCAGCAGGTAACTAAAAAATAATTTAACTTATAGATTTTTATAATGACGCGTCGTAAAAATAGATAATTTTTTCCTTAGTTTATTATATATATTTTACGCGGTCCTAGAAATTCCTCTTTTTTCGACGTATACACGTCGATCGAGAATAGCTACTGTAAAAACGACAGGTGCAGAACGGAATTTAGCCCTGGGGCTTGGCCTCAACTGTTACTTGCTTTCGTGCAACTAAACTTGGCACAAGTCCCTATCGGGTCTGATTGTCTCTATCGAGGACTCCCCGCTAAGAAAATGTGCCAAAGAATATTTAATATCGGCACCGAGAGACTAAATTTTATATTTTTATTGCAACCCGTTCGCTTTAAAATTCGCTCCAAAGTGCCCCTCTGATATCTGCACTCGGAGGCACGCTTGTACGAAATTACAAACTCCCTCCCCCTTTTATGCATTTGAGTAGTTTTAAAAAAAGGGGTCGAAATTAAAGGAAAATGTAAATTATAACTAAATGAATCGTGAAATATTTTTAAATCGAGTAAATGTGTTACGGTTCACCTTGAAATGCCTTAAGTAACTTTGTATATACATCAAGTAGACATTCGATTGTCCCGATTTTTACGTTGGCCATCTGTTGTTTTTCAGGTGGAGGACCTGGATTCAATGAGGCAAAAGGTGCTGAACAAAAAGGTAAGTCGTCTCTACTTAAACTTGTTTGAAAATTCCAAACACAATAATAATATATTCGATTATTTTAAGTAAATTTATTCCCTTTTGTTTCCTTTAGAATAACGAAATCGAATTTTATAAAATGGGTGAGGAGCACGAGTATAATGGGCATGGTAAGTGTTAGTATATACGAATTTATATTTATTATAAATATAATAAATATTATATTTCCCGTGGGCTAATCATTTATAATTTTGAATTAATTTTAGAAGAAAACATGCACCGTCACAGACACCACAGACACATAAAGTCCGAGTTATCGAAGATGAAGGAAATCTTGAGAAGTTTAGAAAGAAGCCAAATTGCTAACGAGAAGGAAATGAATTCCCTGCGGACCAATTATAAAAACTTAAACATGACGGTGGAACAGTTGAAGAAAAATTCGGACCATCTGAAGAGCCAATCGAGATCTCTGCAAACAGAACAAGGAATTCTCAGACGTCAAGTCGGAGAAGTGTTGGAGAGTGTAAACAAAATGGAAGACACGACAGGGAAAAACAGCGCCGCCATAATTAACATGACCGAGACGGCGGGTGGAGTAGATAAGTTGCATTCGTCCACCATGCAACTGTTCGAAGCGCTGGAAACTATCGAAGGAGAATACGGAAATAACATAGGAGAGCTTCAGAAAGAAGTGTCCAAATTAGAATTTAACGTGGCACAGATCCAGTCTTCCTTCCAGGTGATTCGACAAGAACAGTCGAACCACCGGGACATGTTGAAAATGTTAAAAAAAGACATGTCTCTGAACCAGCTGCAAAGTCAAAGGAACCATATCGAATTAACTTTGCTTCAGACGGAACTGCTGAATCACACTTTGCAATCGTGCAAAACTCTGAAGTCGGAACTGCTACAAAATCGAGTTAAGACGTTGGAAGGAAGAATCGATCGAGTTTATGCAGAACTTCGCCTGAAAGTCGACACGGATGCTACAAATCAATGGAAGAATCAGCAGAAAGCATTAACGGAGGAAGTAGAAAAGGTTAATTCCCTGCTGCCATCTGTCGAGCAGAGAGAAGAGAATTTGGAGAAGCAGATTAAGAAGTTCGTTCGAAGACTTCCCAGAGGTAATTACATATTACATTACACTAATGTAACGAATTTAATCATAATTTAAATTTATGTAAACTAATTACGATTAATTTTTAAATTCAGATTGCTCCTCGGTCGAGAGCAAAGAGAGTAAAGTGAATCTGATCCACATCCCTGGGCTATCGGATCCGAAAGAAGTGTTCTGTGATACGAAAACTGACGGAGGACAGTGGACAATTATACAGAAACGACAAAACGGGGAGGTCCAATTCGATCGCAAGTGGGATGCGTACAAAGAGGGATTTGGAGATGCAGAAAACGAGTACTGGATAGGAAACGAAGCGCTTCACTTAATGACAAGCAGCGACAATTACACTCTTCGTATCGACATGTGGGATATGTTCGGCCGTTACAAATACGCCCAGTATAACATGTTCCTGGTTATGAGCGAACACGACGGTTACAGATTAGCCATCGGTGCATACAGCGGTAACGCCAGTAACGCATTAGAGTATCATAACAGCATGGAGTTCAGCACCTCCGACAGAGATAACGACGCTAGTAACACCAACTGCGCCATGTATTACTCTAGCGGATGGTGGTATAATCACTGTCAATTTGTCAACATTAATGGCAAATATAAAATCGGACTGACTTGGTACGACATCGACAGTCACGAATGGATCCAACTAAAGAAAGTGGAAATGAAGATAAGGCCGAGAAGGTAACAGGTTCTACCTCTATCGTCCCGTCTTTTTTATTTATGAGTGCCAAACAAGTAATGTTTAATCATGCAATAGGATTTACCTTCGCCATTAAAATACGAAAAAATTGTAAAATGGACATTTAAATATCGAAGGTTTATCTCAAAACATTTGATAATTTATTAACATTTTTTTACATTAAAAAAAACCTCGTGGGATTTAATCATCCCTAACCTTATCCTAGAGTGTACAGCCCATTGTGATTACGTTGTATATAAGTTGCTTGTATACATTCCTCGTAAATACGATCATTGTGAAATAGTAATGTACATATTGTATTTAGGAAATATTTTAATTAATAAAATAATTAAGTATATTTACTGTATAGAATATATAATTGTGTCGTCATTACCTCAAATGGTACACAATCGAAGAATATCGACATGAACCAGTTAAGTGTTACGGTACGAAGATCGATATCCAAAGTCGAGAGGTGACGGTATAAATTCGGTAATTTTTCTTTAATTAAATCTTTCAAAACTTCCTGATCGGCCTGTGCACCGATTAAACTCTGATCGAAGTAAGTAACAGGAAAAAATTTTTCCGTTATCGCCACCAAACACCTGAAAAAATTCAAGATTCTCTTCAGAAATTACATTTTCGTTAAATATATGAAGAAACGAGCTTTCATTTTCAATAGTAAAATTACCAGAATGCATCTTCGGGTTCAAATATCAGTAAACACATCCCAACTAAAAAATTCATCCCCTGGCAATATCCTAGATAAGGGTTATGAAGGCAAAAGGCCAGCAATACTTCCTCCAGTTTAATAACCTAAAATATACAGAATATTTTTTTAAAATTAAGTGCATACATTACTCGCTTCTTACTCTAAAAATTAAGAACAAAAAATGAATTACACCCTCAGATTTCGGTGTAGAAAAACGTATATTATTGGGCATAGTACGTAATAAATCCAAAGCAATTTGTCTGTTATGGTACAAAATAACCTAAATAAAAAAGTACAGTTAAGTTAAAGGACAGAAAAGTGTAAATTAATTCCATAGTGTCCTTTATATTTACTCGCCTGCGACTCTGTTACAGTGTTTACTAAAGTTTTATAATAGTAGGGCCCCTTTTCTTTCATGACATCTTGAACTTTATCCCTATAAAATTGTCTCCAAACAGTTTTCCTTAAGTGATCCGGAACTCCTTTCCTGACCAGAAATTTTACTTCCTTCTGCATTAAAAATCAAATACATTATATTGCAACACAGTTAATAAAATATGAAACAGTACCCGAATTATTTATTACTTTTATGTATAGTTTTTCGTCTTGCTTGCAATATTTATTCCAGGCATTGACGTGTTTTTCGTACGATCGAAGCTGTTTACTATAATGAGTATACAGCAAGGAGCAAATATAATGTAAGACGACGCTTTCTTCAGTAAAACAGTACTCGAATCCCATAGGGTCAACGTAACAGGGCTTAATTAAACTAAAAAAAAAAAGTATTTTTACTCCCCCCAAAAAATGATTTTTTAAAAATATAAACCTTAATTTCTCGTATTACCAATCGTAAGTGGGTAAATCTTTATTTAATTTTCTCGCTTCTTCTAGTAAAGATAACACTCTTACTTTATGCTGTAACAGTAAAAATTTCCAGAGAAATTTAGAAATTGCCGAGGTTAATAACAGATGGCAGCACTAAAATTAACGTCCGCAGTGCTGCCATCTGTTATTATTACAGTACTACTGTATTTAGAAAAATTAGAAAAAAAAAACTCGAACCCTGGATCCGCCGTACAAATAAACTTCGGTAGTTTCGGGTCCATCTCCGTAAAAAATTCGAATCGATGACAGGAATAGGAAAACGTAATCTCTTTTCATCTGTTCTATTTGGTTTTTTATATCTTGAATTTGACTAGAAATTTTTTAATGCGAATGATATTAAAATGAAGACTTTAAATTTTGAATTTATAAAATTATTTTAAAAATTAAACAAAATAATAGATTAAAATAGATATGTAATAAAGCATATTTAAATTATTAAAATAATAACTTACACTTCTTTGGTTTGAAAACGAAATTGCTCTTGTTGTAACATTCTAATTAATTTGAGAATTTCATCATTTAAGAATATGTTGTGATTTTTTAAAATTTGGCATTTTTCTTCTAATTTTCGGAAATTCACCAAAGTCCTATCTCCGGAAAGATATCTAAAAAAATCCAACAACGCGTTACATGACCTTTCCGGCATAAAATATTTATGTTTATGAAACATTAATACACATCAGCACAAAGTTAAAAGTGTGTATAGCACATCATTTTATTATAAATAACTTTAAAATTTTTATTAAACCAGATCCCACTATCGCGCGAATTTTTTCTTCTTTACTTTTTTGGGTTCGGGAGGTTTCAAAACTTCGAGATTTGCAAAGAACTTGAAGGATAAAACTTGGCACGATTGCAATACTTTACCGTGTTATAGAGAAAACAGCGGAGAAGGTCATCAGAAAACACTATTTAATACCTTTTCATCGTCTAAACTATAATTTTACCTCCAAAATCCCACTCCACCTTGCAAACGGGACATTCTATCTTCCAGCTCTTCCACCAAATCCTCCAATCTTTCCATTGTCGATTTGTAAGCGGCTTCGCGGCATAACGCTTCAGATAGTATTTTATGAGTCATCCTAACGACGAAACCACTTGTTAAAATTCTAATTTTTAAATAAATAAATAAATAAATACGATAGGATCGACCTCATTTCTGCTTCCATTTCTTGGATCTTGACACTGTGATAATCGCTGGTGCAGACGGCAGAATCGCTAGAAATCGAACTGTCAAAGTAATTTTTTTTATTAAAATTGTATTATAATTAAGGACTAGAAAAACGCATTTCGTACGAACCCATCGCATTCTTCTTCGGGATGAAAATAATTGATGTTTGATTCCTCCAATACTTTCGGTATTGTTTCTGTTTGGGCTTCGGGGGCTGAATTTGTTCTTTGCCTTTCATCTGATGTTATGTCGTCGTCTTCCTCTTGAGGTAACGAAGTTGATGAAGTGCTTTCTAAAGAATTTCACTTACGTACGTCAGTAAAAATTAAAATACTTTTACTATAATAATTTTAATCTGTAAAATATTAAATTAAACATGACAACAAAGTTTTCACTCCTCCTAGGTTTTCGGCCCGTCGAGATTCGATTTTTCGTTCTAGAGCGGTAAGCTGTCATCTTAACCGCTCGGCCATGCTGCCTCCTGGTTAAGATTAATCAAGTTTTATTATTTCTAGAACGCAATTAACAAATTTCTTTAAATTAAGCCTGTTATTGTGCCAAGTTATCGGTTCCGCTGGTAAATTACTCTTTATACATATTTTCGGTTTAAGAATTTTGATATATATTTACGATAATCTCACATGACTAGTTTCCTCGTCCTACTTTACTTCTTTCCAAACAAATGGATACCCAAAATAGTACAGGTAACCCACTCAACATTACAAAAAACGTACGTGCGAATCACAACTTACTGTTGAATTTATAGGAGCCAAGTTGACCAGTTGAGTAATCCGAAAAGCAAAAATTCGCTCTAATTTCACATCTTTCTTCCGCTCTTTTGGTATTGTGAAGTACAATTTGCATTTCTTCTTTGTTCTAAAATTTAATATAAATTATAAAATCATTGTAATTTCAGCTTAAAATGTCGATAATTACTTAATTAACCGGTAGCATTTCGTTTCTGTTTTCAAAATTGGTATCTTCGTAATCCGAGCGAATGGGTGCCGTGTTGAATTGATTGTTCCATTCGTCTCTCCTCCTCTGATTTAAGAAGAAATTGAAGAAAAAAAATCGACTTTTCTGCTCTATAAATTATTACTTGTGTTGATTTTGGATGTAGGACCCACCTGCAAGTCGATAATCCATCGCATCATGGATTCGTAATCATCCGCGAATAAGTGATATTCTTTCTGTTCGGAGCTAAAATTAAGCACAAATTATTATTTTTTATATTAATCCAAATGTAATCTAAGGATAAAATCTTGTATTAATATTAAAAGGAACTTACTAAATAATAAATCGATTATTTTCTTCGGCGTGTGGCGTTATGGCCGCCTTTTGAAGGTTAATAATCTCCAATGGAGCCTTGCATCCATTTTCGCTCCCAAACTCATTTTTATAGCAAAAAAGTTGGCAGTTTTCATTTCGATAAACCAGCCAAAGTTTCCTTGGAGGCTTCAAAATGCTTAATCCTAATTTAACACACAACCTTACCACACTAATACAGTATCAAAGACACTACTGAGAAATTTTTCGGTACCTACCACCCGAAGACTTTAGTAAAAGATATCCTTGGAGATTAGATTGGGCCATGACGATGTTCCTCACTCGATGATTAACGTTCGTAAATCTAAATTGAGATGCTTCGCTTATTTATTTTTTAATTGTTACTCCTAATTCATTTGTAAATGAAATTGCTTAACTTACTAATTGACATTACCATTTTTTAAACAAAACTTTGGTTGCATAAATTTTAATTTCGCAAAAAAGTTGTTCAGAAAATAATTGTTTTGTATTTTAAATCCGTGTTTTTAATTTAAAATATTTTATTTTCTTTTTATTTTTGTATAAGTAAAGCTGGCAATGGCTCTTCCTCGACTTTCCTGGCACTCGAACCGGAGGTTAAGGGCACCAGGAAGGAAATCCGATAATTTTAAATTATGGTAAGATATAAAATTTATATAACGTAATAAAAAATAGCGACGACATAAGCTTTAAAGGAAATAATTTTTTTGAATTATGATAAAATCTATTTAAGAAAAAAAACACTACGACACTAGCTCAAAATTAAAAACGGTGTGTGGCGCCATCTGTTATTAGAGATATTTTAATTACTAATTAGTACTTAGTTGGCGCCACCTGACGAGGAGAAAGCCCACGAAGTGTCTTTTATGGAAAACTGACCCCTATTTAGGTATTAGTGTAATAAATCCGAAAACCACGTGGCCAGGCGCGAACCCGTTCAATGGTTTTGTCCACTCCACCAATGGTGGACATAGCAGGTATAATAATAATCATTGTATACGTTAAACGACAAGAGATAGCCTTGTAAAACCACGTGTGACGTTCCTTTTAATTAATATAACTAGTCGTAAAGTTTTTATTTATATAATAAAGTAGAAAATACTGATGCGTCTTCTTATCGAATCAATCTGCCCGCCAGTTTTGCCTGTTTGTTTCGTCATAAACATAATTTCTAATCAGTGACTACGGATAGAATAAATTCCTTTTATTTTTTCCCGACTAATCTTAAATTTCTGGCACCTATTTTTGTCGTAAGCCTATTTACCATTGTGGTAAATAGGTGAACACTAATTTGGCTGCTAATAATTGTATTTTACACCGTTAATCATCGATTGTTTAATATTAATCTAGGGTGCAAATTTTAAAACACGTTTACGGTAAAATCTACGAGACAATTAGCTGGTGTTATTGCTTAACTGTCGACAATACAGAAAACACTTCGTTTGGAATTTAATTAGTAGTAGTTTTAAACGAAACCAAAACAAATTTATTTTATATTTTGAATAAATTTCTGGATCCTACTATAGGATTATGGCCGGCTTCAATTTGACAATAAAATACAAATTTGGATCCTTCTTGCACTTGAATAAATTTCTGGATTATTTAAAAAAAAATAAACACCAAAATTTCCTGTTTTAAAACAACTGGACGTCACTAACCTGAATATAAAATGATAATTCCATTGTTTTTCGGTTGGTTTCGTGTTTAAAATCCGATCGAAACACTAACATAAACTGAGGAAAAATGTAATAAGCGAATACTAAAACGTTTGAGTCACTTTCAACAGATGGTGGGGCAGTGTTTATAACTATACATCACAAGTGAATTAAGTCGACAGGTTTTCGCGTGTATCGACGGTAACGGAAAAAATTACTATCAATTTCCTGCAACTAAATTTAAAATGTGAAATTTTTATCTAACTTTAAACACTTTGGACAAACATTTATATATGAAATATCTGGTTTTTAAATTTGTCTCAATAAGTTACGTCAGCTGATGATGATAAACCGATTGTGAAAAAATTCACCTGTAATTTAAATATTTTATGCTTTTACTAAAGTTTTGAAAATTTAAAACCGATTATTTAAAAACCACGGCTTATTCTATTGTTGAATTAAGTATGATATGAATGAGTAATGTTATATTGTTCTTTGTAATTGTAATATTCTGTTGTAATCTTAATGCCATGACTTATGGGTAAATTTTAACACAATTAAAACAATAGACCACCTTAAACACAAATTTAAATACAGCGCAATTCTTAACAAAAAATACTGTCACAAACGATGGACTGTTCAATTAGATGTGGAATAACCCACCATTTGCTACAGTATTTTTCTCTGTTAAAAATCCCACTAAAGATTTGTATTTAACATAGTCTATTGTTTTACTATAGTCTAGTGTTTGGTGAATTTTACTGGGAAAAAAGCCATGCCACAACTTCATGTAAGGATGTAACCACTAAAGCCAAGATCAGACTAGTTAGATCCCTTGTATTCCCTATTGTTATGTAGGGTCTGAAAGATACACACTTAGGAAGCACGAGAGGAAAAACTAGATGCATTTGAACTCTGAGTGCAGAGAAGACTCCTTGGGATGCCATGGAGCAAAGAAAACTGATCTGAAAGCCATCAAGCCTGCCCTGTTGCTTAAAAGCATGCTTCTGAAGCAAAGTGTGGCCTACTTTGACCACTTGATGCTTGTTCATAAAGGACTGGAGAAAAAAAAAGATATGCTTGGGAAGAGAGGAAAGGCACAGGAAGGGCCAACAAAGAACCAGATGGCTAGACCAGATAAAGGAGGTAACCGATTCTTGCATGAACTGTCATATGTGGTAGAAGATAGAACAGTTTGGAGAAACCTGCATCAGATTGCCAGCAGTGGGCAGCAACTCCATGGCACCTAACAATTGCTTCACATATATGAAATTGGATAACTTCTGCCATTAATATATATACATACATACATATTTTGATTATAACATTAATCTATACTGTGCAAAGTCTTGTATCTGAATATATTATCTGTGAGGAAACAAAATTTTGTAACAATAATCAGTTAATTATACATTGTTATATGTAATATTTAATTTAATAATTGTAGATATTCTCGTCTGATAATGTATAAATCTATTTAAATATTTTATTTTAATACACCATTTCATGAACAATTATTAGTTCTCACTACATACATAAAATTATTTTATGAAGCTTTAAACTCTCATGAACTATAGTACCTCTCCCAAGTTCGATTATGGAGGAGATTGAAAAAGGGAATCCATCAGGACTGATAAGAAACCGAAAAAACAAAACTGCATGCAAATTTCTAGTTTCTATCTGTTACTATTTGTGAGTGTAGTAGTGTATTTTAATAATTCCTTTACTGTAAATTTTGCAGATATTAACGAGGTGGCCAATAACCATGTTTATGGAACTCGCAGAAGTTTTTTATTTTTTAAAATAAAACCTATATTTTTTTTTTTTACACAAATATTATGGGAAGATATTAATGAAGAAGCAGATGAGTGTATAACTTAGCTGAAGCATAAAGATCATTATTTTAATATACAGTCGACCCCCCTATAACACTGTTATAATCATAGCCCGGCACATGTATTTGTAAAATACACGTGCCGGGCAGTGAATGGCTCACGTATTTGTAAAATCTAAGTGACTCGTACAACATGGAATCCATATAAAACAGAATTATCAACAGTGTTACTACAGTCGAGGTCGGGGGGTCGACTGTAGATATATAATGTTTCAATAAATACAATCAATTTGTATTAGGTTGTCTGTATCCTTATAAAAAAATAGAAACAATTAATGTGTCATGAAATAGGCCAATTACTACAGTAAAGCAGCCAATAATATAAAATTTAGCATTTTCGTAAAACAAGGCACATTCCGGATTAAACAATTGGTATTTGTAATTTGTAAATATTGGCAGCAGAAAAGCTATAAAAAGACAAATTCACCAGTAAGTATATTTCACTGTTTAGTCTCTGTTATGTCAAAGAATTCTTTAAAATAAAAATATCCTTAAGAGGCCAATAACTGTATTATTTACCTTATTTATACTGAAAAATAAACAGATAATATTGGTGCTGAAATGAACATATTTAGAAATTTTTCAATGTTGAAAATTTATAAAGTTTTATCAACAGAAGCAGTCCACGATTCATTCTTTATCAAACTGTAATTTTTATTTTGTCTCGATCTTAAGCAAATAGTTCATTGTTAAAAACTTCATAAATACCAAAAAATAATTTATTGCCATGATATCTGCAACAGTTTGTAATTCCTTTTGATATCATTTACAGAAAAATTGGAATAGAAAATATAACATTGTGATGGGTTCGACAGGTAAGAAATATAAAACGAATTAATTTTTGAAATGAGTGAATATATTATTTCTGTAACAAATAACAAGATTATGGAACCAGCCAAAAATTATATAATTATTTTTTTAACTAATTAGTTTCCTATTTTTGTTTCATAGCTTGTTGGGCTGCTATACTTGGGTTATTTATGATTTCTCCTAAAGATTCCAATAATTCTCTTCGGTAGTCGTCGAAGTCGCCATCAATTTCATCTATATCTTGACTTTCTATAATCCAAAGTTGACAGTTTGTTTCACGTATAAGACGTTCATCGTGACTGACTATCACGACACCTGAAAGATATTATTATTATTACACAAATTAAATCAGTAATAGAGCTTTACATATTTTTATTCAAATAAATTCTAAACCTTATAAAAACTACCAGAGAGCATTTTAGAAATATATTGGATGCTTCTCACAAAGTTAATATATTGGGATGTTTGGAAAGTAAGTTCGTTTTTTTCCGTGGAAAAAAAACACAATATTTTTATAATAAATAAATATTTTATTGAATTATATATCGACCATTTTGGTCAAATACCTGTTGTCATCGTTTCTGGTGGTAGCATGATTTCACATTCATAAAAGTTTTGATCGTTGCTTACAAAAAACAGATCCAAGTGATTTTTGACATTGTCATTTCAAGTAAATGTATTACAGTTAAAAAAAATTGTATAGAGTGGAACAAGTAATAATCTGAGTGTGCTCAATCTGGCAAATATGGTTGGTGTGGTAACAGGTCCCATCTAAGTTATAACAGTTTCTGATGAGTTACCAAACTTGTGTGAAATTTGACATTATCATGGTAAAACACTACACCTGTTTTGTTGATCAATTCTGGCCTCCTTTTCTGTTTGATGATATTACTCAATTTGTTTACTCGATGGCAGTACACTTTAGAATCAATTGTTAAATTGTCTGGTAAAAGCTCCAAAAAAAAATTTCCTTAAAATCCCACCAAAGAGAGCATCTTTCTTTAAGAACATGTGGAACCCATATATCAAGCTTTGAAACGAAACCAATTTGTTTCAAGTAATCATAAACAGTTCAATTTGACAAATTTAATTTCTTAGTGATTTCACATGTTGTTATTTGGCAGTTTGCTTCAATCAGTACCTTTATTTTGTTTTCATTGGCTTCAACTGGCCATCCAGAACGTGGTGCATCTTCAATATTGAAATTGCCAGAACGAAATTTTGTAAACCAGTTTTGGTACTGTCTTTCTCTCAACACATCATCTCCATACATGTACCACAATTTTTATCTTGCTTGAACAGCATTTTGATTTTTTGGTAATAAAAAAGCAAAATATGCAGAAAATGATGCTTTCGATCTTCCATATTTGATCAAACACAAAAAATAAACAATTGCACAGAATCAAACAAAATTTTTTACAAATAAGCCTTAAAATGCTAGCTGTCAAAATATATAATGATAATATGGTTTAGAATGAAAATGGCAGGAAAGATATGACTAATCCGTCTAGTGGTAAAAAAAACGAACTTACTTTCCGAACAACCTAATAAAACTCATTGAAGTCAAAAAAAGTTACAAACAGTAAGAACATTTTATACTGAATTTCCTGTTTGGATTATAAACATTCACACAATAAAGTAGCAGAACTTAAAGACTAACCACCAATAAGCTGATTTCATAAGAAATTACTTTTAATTACAATTATTAAATGTTATGAAAAAAATTCTTGTAACAAAAGTTAAATTTATACGTACCACCTTCATATTCTGTTATGGCTTCTGCTAAAGCATCAATAGATTCTATATCTAAATTATTTGTAGGTTCATCCTGTAATGAAAACTTGCATTAATATATATACAATAAACCTATTTGTGATTCGTTAAACAAATACAAACCAAAATCAGAACATCTGGTGCTCTGAGGGATAATTCAGCTAACGCTACTCTCGCTTTTTGCCCTCCTGATAAATCACTGTTTTTGATTGTGTGAGCATAACTTACTAAACCGAATGTGCCGAGCTGTTTACGAGCATCTTGATAATTGAGATTAAACAATCTCTTTAGCAATGAAAGAAAATATACAATTTTAATAAATAAATAAAGTATATATAATAATATAAATATTTTGAAGATTAATTTACTTGTAGATATTCTACTGGAGTCTCTTCTAGGTTCAATTGTTCTCCAGAATGTTGATCAAACTTTCCAATTCTCTACAATTACATTCTTGTTAAAATTTTATATATCCAAATATGGAAAAATATAAACAAACTTACCAAACGATGATTCTTCCTTTGTTCACCCTTCAGCTAAACAGAATAAAAATAACGTGTGAACACAGAATAAACATACACATTAAAATCCACTTATTGTAATCATATTGAAATTTGCCTATACTCATGATGATTACTGACTGATAACTTTGAATGAGATTAGTAAATAATAACACTTAATACACAATTGAAGTAAGAAAAGCTGGCAGTTTAAGCTATCATTACACAGAGTAAGTAATGGCTGAAATAATTAACATTAATATTTAAAACACTATGCTATTCAAATGTGACTGAAATCATGTGGTATTGAACAAAGTAAGTGTTAGGTCCCGAGCAAATCATCCTGTACTATATATATATATTTAAATTACTCACAGGTGTCAGATCTCCAGTTAATAATTTTAAAAATGTACTTTTCCCAACCCCATTTGGACCAACAACAGCAACTGAAACAAACAATATATTAAATAACAATAAAACAAGTTAATTATTTTTAAAATAATTCAATAAATTAAAGCGACTGTAAATATCAAATATATAAATTTAATACAATTGTTTAAATTACCATTTATTCAAATCACTATAACATAAAACAATAATACACACACACACTCCTCAAAAGTGAAATTGCAACACCATAAAGAAATGTACAGTACATAGCCACATGCAAATTGCAGGACTGGTAGAGGTGACAGAGATATGCAAATGATTAAGTTTTTCTATTTATCGGGTCATGTGGTAACCAGTTTCAAGCTATAAAGAACAGCAGCCAGTCTGGGCCGTAAATGCTATCAACAACAATTTGTAGCAGCTGAACTTTTGAAGAAGTGTAGAAAATGATTTGGCAATGACTGCAAGCCAAATACCACCAGTTAACAGTCAGAGAACAAGACCTTATCCTGAAGCTGAGTGGCTTCGTTTTGTCAATGCGTGCACTTGCCACAAGTGTTGGGCACAACACGAATACCATCCAGCAATGTGTGACACTATGGATGCAGAAACATCTGCAAATATGCTGAAGAGATAGAGAGTGGATCACATTGACACACGACAGAGTGTACAGACAGGCAGATTCACCAAACAGCCTATTTGCCATGGCACATGACACTGTGCTGGCGTGTAAAAATTTATAAATTAGGTAATCAATTTTAGTTTTTAAATTTAAGTATGTGTGACATAACCTTAATATTTCTACAAGTGATATTATGTATACAATATATAAACATTCCTATCAACAAAATTGTTTAATTTTATTTCTTTGATCATGTAAACTTTTATATGATACAACTTTATTGCATTAAAGTTTCATTAATATTCTCAATCATTTACTACAATTTTAAATTATATCTTGAACTTTAGTTCACCATTTCTCTTACATAACAATATACTTATATTCTATACCAAGGGTGGGCAACCTTTTTTATAACATGAGCCAGAATAACGACAGACATTACATTTTCTAATTGCATAGCTTTTCCACATAGATTTTCTAGTTGGATGACGCGATGAGATATAAATAATTTAGAAAAATTCTGTTCTCCCATTTTTTGTTTGAATAAGAAAATGACTTCCTTATTTTTTCCTGTCATTGCTGCCGCAACACTTCAGAAAATAATACAGTGGAACCTCAATTATCCGACCCCTGATTAACCCTGATTAACCACCTCGGTTAACCGACCGTCCTAGTTGGCAAATTTCAAATGTCCGCTAGTGATGTGGCGCTACAATATTTGGCTATGTCTTGGCTACTTTAATATTATTTTTACGTGTTTTAGCTGGAAACACTCATTTTATTTAAACGAGGCTTAATTTTCACATTTTTAACGATACAATAGCGACAATTATTATTTTTAAAAATTTTTGTTAGGTTTAACATTGATGAAAATTCAACGCAAAGTAGGTTAATAGCGTTATACTAATATACTAATTACATGGGATATAATAATATACGACACTAATAATGGATTTTTTCATACTTTTCGGTTATCCGACTTTTCAATTATCCGACCAACTCCAGTCCCCAATTGAGTCAGATAATCGAGGCTCTACTGTATTCAATTTAAACTAGACGAATTACATCGAAAAATATTTATTTATAATTTCTTCTAAACATCTCGCGGGCCGGATAGAAACTTTTCCGGGTGGGCCGGGGGTTGCCCACCGTTGTTCTATACTAATGATTGTTTCCGTTATTCATCAAGAATTTCAAACTATGTACATACAGGATAAACAATTTTCCAGTATTTTTTAATTTATGAATATATTCAAATTTAAAAATAATAATAAATTTAAACATATGATATTGTTCTGTATTGTTAAGTAATATTAAAAGAAAATATTGTTTGCTTAATTAACCAGGAAGAATGAAACGGGAGCAACATAGAATCATCAGTTATATTAATTAATTTAATCTTAAAGAAAGTTAAATATTTGAAACAAGCATAACATAATTTAGGTATATAATAAAATCACAGCGACATGTAACATAATAAAAATTTTAAAATATAACAACAACAAATATATATATTTAACTTTTATAATTATTACTCACTCCTAGAAGACATATCAATTCCAAAATCCAAGTCTTTAAATAAAAGTGGTTGATTTGGATAACCAAACTGTACATCTACAAATATTTAAAATTTATACTGAATATTTTTAGTGATAATTTATAAATTATTACACATATTTATAATAATACTTACTATGCAAACCAAGAATTGGTGGATTAAGTGGCGGAGGATTTGGAAATGAAAATTTGACAATATAATCTTTAGGTTTTTTAATTAATTCGGTAGGTCCATTATCGTCTGCCTCAGAATGCAACTTCTGTTTATTTTTTTGTTGTTTTCTTGTAAGAGCATCTTTGGTTGCTTTTTCCTATTATAAACATTCGAGAGTGATAAAAATTTATTCATTTGTTTGTACTTTATTAGAGAGTTTAATTAGAAAAGAAAAATAGTAGGTGCAAAATTTTCAATTAATATCTATGATGTAATCTAAGTATTGCATAATGGAGAGATTTCTTATCAAAATATTGAATAAGATAATGGCAATTACAATAATGAAATAAATATCTTAATTAAATATTAAAATTTACATCAATAAACAGAGATTATTTTAGGGTGGGCATAAACACCTGATTGTTTTTAGAAAATCTATACACCCATGTACTGCACAAATTTTACTGCCATAAAAAGACATCCAATAGAACAGAGTTTAAGAAAATACCTCAGTTATATCTTAAAAATAATGTTCACAAGGTGATCACCCTGCTTTTTCACTGTTCCATTCTAGTTGGAAGGAAACCCATCACACAGCGGAAGATGTTCAGGAATCACGCACCGAACCTTCTTTCCATCACTTTCTAACCCAGAATGACTATATTTCTTGAGAGCTTGTCAGGTGTTAATGATGCTGAAACACTCGCTGCATAGCCATAACAGACCAGTTTTTATGAATGTTTCTACCATTGCAATGCACTACTACGTAATAGTACTCCAAGATCACTGAAATCCAAGAAGTGTGCACCTAGAATAATTAATGTCACTGGCACTGTCTTGTGGCAAACTTTGTAATAACAAAATAAAAACAGTCAGGTGTTTACACCTCACATGTATATGTTTACCAAAGCCTTAACAAACAAATACCAAACACCTTATTACCAGCAAAACTTTCACTAAGAACTAATACTTTCAGTCTAACTTTAAGTCCATCTTCAGATTCTCTATCTTTCCAATACATTAAAGATTTTGTTGCATCATGAAATGGATTTCTGAAAGTGTGCATTCCAACTTTTAAGAAACTAATTTAAAATGTAAAACAAACTATTTATCATAAAATATGATAAATAAACTCAAAGAACATGTGGAAGATATATAATTAAGATAACCAAGGATTTCTCCCACACCAGGTCATATAAAACAAATATGCTTACTTCTTAACCAATATCCGGCGTGAAAACTCCAAACAAATATTGGCAAACGCTTTTGATGCCCCTCCTGGGCTCTTCTTCAGGCCAAATTTACTGTACTGGATTCTTAAATCGAATGTTTTTAAATAAGAACGTGCTCAGTTACTAGAAGTTCAAATAAGGAAGGTAATCACGTGCCTTTCCAAATTACAATTTCTTTATAAATTATATTCGTGGAGATATGTTGTGCGCATCCCATAATAATCTCATGTATCTTATAATCACGTGCCGTTTCTAAAAATAATTTTAACTAGTAGCGATACNGATGTAAGCTGATCAATAGTGTTGGGGAGTGAGTAATCAAGGGTTGCGTGGCGCTCAAACAAAAGAAGAATCGACGAGATTTGAAAATCGTGTAACTCCGGGTTCGCATAAGTCGGGGTAGCGTAAGTCGAGGTATTACTGTATTCAAAAGATAGAGTACTTGAAGATGGCCTAATTAGACAGAAAGTACTTGTTCTTAGTAAAACTGTCACATTTATTGACTAATTCAAACTGGCAGATTAGTTATACACAGCATTATCACCATTTTTCATTTAGAGAAATGTTTTCTTAACTCCCTTAACAATTAAATTGCCCATAATTATTTTAGAATTAGCAAATATTTATATAAATTTAAAAAAATAATCATTAGTGGTTTTTAATTTATGTAAATATTTGCAATTTTTTTGCAATATGCAATATGTAAATGCATACATACAATATGTAAATATTTGCATGTAAATTTAATTTAAATTAAATATTGTGAATAATTTCTAATCTAATAACTAAATAAATGCTATTAAAAAATGTATATAGATAATAAATCCAATAATATAAGCAGTATCTTGTAATTACTTTATGAAACAGCTAAAAAATAATAATAAGAAAAATTCTGAAATTGATGATAATTTATTATGCTATTTATTTTATAATATACACTAATTTATTTTATAGCATTATCTATATATACAAATGAGGATGTTTGTTTGTTCATTCATTATACACTCCTGGGCTGTTGGACCAATTGCTACAAAACACAGCAGTTATGTTCAAATACTTCTAACTTAGATCAAGTTGTACATCCCACCCAAATTATCAACTGGATTTCTATACATCAATTAATTTCTGTCTACATTTGATTGCTGGCTTTACACCAGTGTTTCTCAACCTCTAACGAATTGTTGCCCCTTCACTTCAAAATTCCGATGCCGAGAGCCAAGGCTAACGTCAAATTCGTACTGCATTGAATAGAGTATTGACTAATATAATGTTATTTGTTTAATTATTGTACGATATAATGAATAAAATATCTAATTATTCTTAATATAATGTTTTACTATTACTATCAGAAAATTGCTTTTCGCCCCCCAAAATATAAATTGTTACAAATTGCCCCCTCAACATGGAAAAACGCCCACATGGGGGCGATATCGCCCCGTTGAGAAACACTGCTTTACACATAGTGTCATTTATTGGAAAAAATTTAACAAAATAATTAACTAAATATAATTCTTACAAAGAAGGATGTAATTTTAAAAAATATATATTATATTCACTGAATTACTGTGACAATGATAAAATGTGAAACAGATGTGCCATAATGCCATTACTGCAACAAAGCACTTGCCTGTACCTGCATCATACTTTTCCTGTTAACAATAGAGTTGTGCCAGTTATGTTTCTAACTCTGTTCAGGGAAAAATTTTGAATTGAAGTAATGTTACTTCCATTTCAAACCTGACATTCATTTATAGTTAATCCAAACCTCCTGCTCTAAGCTTTCCATATCTAGTCTCAACTTTCATCTACCTAACACCTTTCTCAAGATTAAGGAAGGACAGATAACAAACAGACCTAATTTTATTACACCAAGTGACAGTCAGAATTTTTAGGTCTACAATTTTTTCAAATTGCAGCTCAATAATTTTTCTATAAATGCAATATTTACAAGAACATACTTCCCATGTAGTTTATACAATCTGTTGCCAAAATCTAAACACATTATCATCACATAAAAGCAATTATTCTAGCATTTTTACAAGACTTTTTTTTATTTAAACAAGTTTTATATTGCTGCATTTCATTTCAACCATCAAGTGCCATGGCATAGTGATTATCGTCTCGATCTACAAATTGGAAGGTCTCTGGTTTGAACCTGCTCAATGATAAATTGGTTTTGCTCTTTTACGTTCACTTTCTCAAAGTGTCAAGAAGGTTCTTGTATGTTAATTAACTGTTATTTGAATATTTAGGGAATGTCCCCTCATGCTATAAAAGCAAGAATTATCTGACTAAGAGTCAGTTCTGGTGCTGTGAGATGCAGAGGTAGTATGCTCTATGGATTAATAAAGAGTCCTTTTGTGTATGAATAACAAAGTTCCAAGGATAAATTTCCTTTTGTGTTTACAATGGCTCATTACTGTTGTTCCCCTCCCACCTACGTGATAATATCAAGTCTTTTGGACATTAAGGTTAGCAACTTCAATCAAATGAACAACCATCACAATCTAACATGGATCACTTTTCAAATATTAGTAGTAGACTGGTATTAATTAGTGATCATTGAGCATCCTCTCTTCTGGGAGGAGGTCAACAATTACTTTTGGTCAAATTACTTCAACCCCTTCTGCAACAGTCCCAAATTTCTATCAGGCCAACAGTATAGCAGCATTTGAATAGGAAAATTACATAATACAAGATTAACAGTGAGCACAAAATACAATTTAAGTGATTTTTTTGGGTGCTGAGTTTAAATATTTGGTCCATTTTTCTGAGATTTGATTCATTGGCAGATTACCATTTGATATTCGGCTGTGAATGGTACAGTTTCTTAGAGCTAAAATTAGAAAATATTATACCTGAAAAATTTAAGATATATTTTCAATTCCTGTCTACTTGACCATTGAATTTGTGTCATTTCATATCAACCGAGAATCATGATAAATGTGACAATGGTAGGCTGAAAGAACCAAACTCTCTATAGGGTTTTCATTTTAATGTTCATTATATTATAGTATTTGATTTATATAACTACAAAGGTTACCTTATGTAAGGGTTTATCACACCGAGTGACCAATCTAACATATTTTAAAAATTCTCTAAATTGTGTATAGTAGAGGAATAAAGAATTTTTAAAATGTGTTAGATTGTTTACTTGGTATGATAAACTCTTACGTACGATAACCTTTGTAAATATAAATAAAATACTATAATATAACAGAAGGATTAGAAGTATGAAATAATCTAATAATCTTAATCTCTGCTGTTTTTATTTTTTTGCCCAAGCAACATCAGGCTCATCTGCTAGTTATATTACAAATTAAATTAGCAAATATCCTATAAGAAGAGATCAAAATTTTGTTTGATTACAATTCTCTTCCTGATTACAATTTAAGGAATAGTGTTATTTTATAAATTTAAACGAGTTTATAAATTAAAAATGCATCTAAAATTTACTTTATAAGAAATAGTAGAATTCATTATTTTTGATTTCCACATTATCATAGCATTAATGTGGTCATAATAAACAGATTGCTTTCACAAAATTCTATTCTAAATCTAAAGTTTAATCAATTTTAAATATTTACATAAACTCAAACACTTGAATATTGGATTAATTTATTTATAAAATAGCAGCACTTTACTAAATATTTAATATATGGTACATTTACTTCAATATGAACAGCATACAGACAAATCACTCTAATTCTGCAATTAAATTTAACAATTTGAAGGTTAAGACTATTTACAAAAATTAAAATGTTTTAAAGTCTTTTCTTATTTTTCTTCAAGCCATTTAACTGTTACTTCTATGGTTGTGTAAAAGGATAAGACTCAAAAATGTTTTAATTTTTGTAAATAGTCTTAACCTTCAAATTAAAGATATCCTGGGTCAATATAAAATAAATTTAACACCTTTAAACTAGAATAAATGATAAGAATAATAATAAATTAATGCTATTATGCAGATTAAAGAAAATTATTATTTTAGACTACTTTATGGAAATTATATGTGTATATGTATAAATTGCAGGAAAATATGAAACAGTAATTAACCCTTTGCCCTTGAAAGTACCGATCAGTCGATACCCCCATAGTTAAGTAAAACTTCGAGGGTACCGAATCATCGTTGCCCTAGTAAAATTGATTTTTGTAAAATTTATCAACAACAGATGTCAGCACTTGATGGCAGTGTCTTGTCTATTGTCTGTTTCACATATTTTTCTCCAGATGGTGTTTTGCTGACTTAAAAAATTTTAATTAATGCTTTTTTTCTTTAATTTATTTTTTTCTGATAATTTTTTATTTCATTTTTAGCATATTCATGGAATAATATTACTACTATAATAAGTTCATTTATGCTATAATAAATTTATTTAGCTGTAATAAGTCAACATGTTATAAATATTCAAGTTGTGACCTTCAATTCTGACATTTTATATATTTTTTATTTTAATCTAAAATATCAGCAAATGTTACATGTNTAAAGTTTAATCAATTTTAAATATTTACATAAACTCAAACACTTGAATATTGGATTAATTTATTTATAAAATAGCAGCACTTTACTAAATATTTAATATATGGTACATTTACTTCAATATGAACAGCATACAGACAAATCACTCTAATTCTGCAATTAAATTTAACAATTTGAAGGTTAAGACTATTTACAAAAATTAAAATGTTTTAAAGTCTTTTCTTATTTTTCTTCAAGCCATTTAACTGTTACTTCTATGGTTGTGTAAAAGGATAAGACTCAAAAATGTTTTAATTTTTGTAAATAGTCTTAACCTTCAAATTAAAGATATCCTGGGTCAATATAAAATAAATTTAACACCTTTAAACTAGAATAAATGATAAGAATAATAATAAATTAATGCTATTATGCAGATTAAAGAAAATTATTATTTTAGACTACTTTATGGAAATTATATGTGTATATGTATAAATTGCAGGAAAATATGAAACAGTAATTAACCCTTTGCCCTTGAAAGTACCGATCAGTCGATACCCCCATAGTTAAGTAAAACTTCGAGGGTACCGAATCATCGTTGCCCTAGTAAAATTGATTTTTGTAAAATTTATCAACAACAGATGTCAGCACTTGATGGCAGTGTCTTGTCTATTGTCTGTTTCACATATTTTTCTCCAGATGGTGTTTTGCTGACTTAAAAAATTTTAATTAATGCTTTTTTTCTTTAATTTATTTTTTTCTGATAATTTTTTATTTCATTTTTAGCATATTCATGGAATAATATTACTACTATAATAAGTTCATTTATGCTATAATAAATTTATTTAGCTGTAATAAGTCAACATGTTATAAATATTCAAGTTGTGACCTTCAATTCTGACATTTTATATATTTTTTATTTTAATCTAAAATATCAGCAAATGTTACATGTATTACTACTGGTAATCATATGTTTATTAGAGAAATTTATATTATTGTTCGATATGAAGTGAATAAAGTATATTAGTTTATTATATTAGTTGATAGCATAATAAAGTTTTGATTTCAAACAAATGTTTGATATAATGTGCAATAATTTCACAACGAATAAATGTACATGCATAAATGTTATATAGAGTTGTATAGAACAATATTTTACATCTTTCTGGCTCATTGCCAGCAAAAAACTAGGTAACCAAACAATGTTAATTTTGACAAAAAGTTACAAATTATCAAGTTTAAAGGTCAATTCTGATATATATTATTTTTTTTCTTATAAATTTTTCTAATAAAATGCATTGAAAAATATCATATTTAAAACTAAAGATATTAATAAATGTATGTAATACTTTTCATATGAATATAATGATAATTTGATTTTTGGTGAATTTTTAAAATAATATCACCTGACTGACCTATATTGCCTTCGGACAGTTTACAAAATTAATGTAAACAACATGGCGAGGGTAAAGGGTTAACATTTAGACCTTAATTCTGATTTCAGTTTGTACTGGTAACATGAATTAATTTCAAATGAAATTTCTGTATTTGTTAATAAGCCTCATTTACAGTTGGAATTTCTTCAAATGATTGAAAACTTTCTCTAAGCACACAATAACAAATAAAATAATCATTGCTCCAATTAATACAGGAAGTGTTTATTCCTGTATTAAAGTGTTGATTTGACATGCAAACACCATACATTGCCTATAACAAATAAAGTAGAATTTTACCCTTATTAACCAACATAATATATCGATTTACATTATATTTTAAAGGCAAAATAAAGTGGTTAGCTATTGGGTTAAGTGTACTCTAACCTAACCATCAGTAATCCAGCAAAATTATTTACCTGTCACCCCACAGGTTCCAATGATGCCAGATTAGTGATTATTAGCTGTAATAAGTTCTTCCCTTTTAAGGTTGATATAATTTTAACAAAAACAAAAAAAATTAATAATAATACAGATATAGTGCATTTATGATTAAAGTCATCCTGTATTTTAAAAGTCAATTTGTAATACATTTACAATATCTAAGCTTCCAATTTCTGTAACTTTTACAACTATTCCTTTGAACATGATATACTTTTTCATTTAAATCAAGGCTTACCAATGGAATCAATAAAAATTTGAGAGAGGGTCTTTTACAGTAAAACTTTGCAAATATACAAAAATTTATTAAAAATATTATAAGTTTTACATATTTTTTTTTGCTCTCAAACAAACGTAGGAAGATGACTTTTAAAAATAATATAGGATGGGGTGCATATACAGTATATATAATATTGAATGGAAAAAACTTTTTCTTACACAGGGTCAATAAATGAAAAAAGTTGGGAACTCCTGATCTAACTGAACGTTAGAAGGAAAATGGCATGTTCAGAATAAAATAATGAAATTATGGTTTCATAATATTTCCATATTATGTGTTAAGTGTATATAACAAAAATTTTCCAATAAATTCCAAGTTTGTTTCTAATAAGTTGTCAGAATATTTAGTTAATAAAATATTTATATATATAAAATTTTTAATCACTTACAGCAGCCTTTGTTGATTTTCCAGATGCTTTCATATCTTTAAGCCTCTTTTCTTGCTTTTCATATTCTTTGATTAATTCTTTCTTTTTCTGGATATACATTTTTTTAAACTGACCTAATTATGCAAATAATTTGATTAAAGATAAAATGTAAGAAAAATCTTAGATTTCAATTAATTAAAATTAATCTGGCTTTTTATATGGAGGAAAAAAATTATTATTAAATCTAATCATATTATACTGTATTACTACAAAAATTTGTAAGCTAATTTTCAACAATATACTTTTGTACCAGAAGAATGAACTATTTGGATTTCAATATTTAAAGTATGTGTAATAAAATTATTTCAGTATATCATGTTATACTAANATTTGAGAGAGGGTCTTTACAGTAAAACTTTGCAAATATACAAAAATTTATTAAAAATATTATAAGTTTTACATATTTTTTTTTGCTCTCAAACAAACGTAGAAAGATGACTTTTAAAAATAATATAGGATGGGGTGCATATACAGTATATATAATATTGAATGGAAAAAACTTTTTCTTACACAGGGTCAATAAATGAAAAAAGTTGGGAACTCCTGATCTAACTGAACGTTAGAAGGAAAATGGCATGTTCAGAATAAAATAATGAAATTATGGTTTCATAATATTTCCATATTATGTGTTAAGTGTATATAACAAAAATTTTCAAATAAATTCCAAGTTTGTTTCTAATAAGTTGTCAGAATATTTAGTTAATAAAATATTTATATATATAAAATTTTTAATCACTTACAGCAGCCNTATACTAATTACATGGGATATAATAATATACGACACTAATAATGGATTTTTTCATACTTTTCGGTTATCCGACTTTTCAATTATCCGACCAACCTCAGTCCCCAATTGAGTCGGATAATCAAGGCTCTACTGTAAATGATAAAATTTTTTAAAGTTTTTTCTGGCATCTTCGTTGAATTGAAAATATAATTTAAAATTTTATTCTCTAATGAGCAATGAATAATTTTTTTTATAAATTAATTTTAACTTCAAACAATCAAATCATCATGAATACTATAAAAAAATCATCATCAGCATTTCTCAAAGAAAAATATATTTTTCATTTCTAAAAAGAAATGAAAAATATACAGTGGACCCTCGCTTAAGGAGGATTTCACATAATGAGCAAAACAAATTTGTAAAAATTGACTTGCTTAACAAGCAACGTTTTGCATAATGAATGAAGAGAAGGGCTGTCGCAGATTGTGCACATGCTCCATCAGTCTGTGTTAGCACTCGTTCTGCTAGCATCTTAGTGTCACTTATGATCACATATAAACATCAACAACCACAGCCCGTTATATAATAAACATACCAAACAATATGCCAAATTCTTGGGTTGTGTGAAGGCTATAATTAAATATTAGAAATTGTTTCATTTGACTAGAGGTAGGAAGTTATGCTATCATCTCATATTAAATTTAAAGACCAACTCCAGAAATGTCTAAATTAAAAATTAATTATTTATAATTATTAAATCTAATATGAAATAGCAGCATCACTGCCTATGTCTAGTCAAATTAATTAAGTTAATTGCTAATATTAATTATAGCCTTCACATAGCCCAAAAATTTGGCATATTGTTTGGGATATTTATCAGACATATTATCTACAATTTTTTTTTTGTTTTCTGCAAATCAAATTCGCATTTCAGGTTAGTTAATTCCGCGCTACAAGAAACGATGATGATGATGATTCACACTCCTTAACAATGTATATTGTAAAACTGTCTTTGAATAAACATTATACATAAAATATTTGAGGATTTTTTCAGCATGGAACGCATTATTTATAATTATTAAATTATCATATTTTACATTAATTTATATGGGAAAAATTGTTTCACTTAATGAGTATTTTGCATTTCGAGTAAAATTCTGGAACAAATTATGCTCGTTAAGTGAGATTCCACTGTATTTTGATTTTAAAAGAAGCAGTTCCTTTCATTTAAAGATTACAATAAACCTAATCCTTAAATAACAAGAAATTTTTTAAAAATTAAGTAATACTTTGAGAAATGCTAATGATAAACATTCTAAATCTAAAATCTAATTCAGTAGTGCATTTTTTTTGAAAGATGATCTACTGAAAACAGGTCTACAGCATCAAAATAAATGTTCACTAGAACAATTGCCAGTTTTGAAGAATAAACAAATATTACAATTTATCTTAAACTCTTTACTTTAAATTTTAGAGTAAAAATATATATTATGAGAGAGAAAGGGGTGTGTCTTGGATTCAACATAATCCATCATAACTACAGACCTCTAGCACCATGCATCTTTTTCTCTAGTCACTAATTCCATTGTGTGATTTAATGATTTTATTTGACCAATATTTATAATAGTAAATATTTATGACAACCTGGCCAGATTTCATTATTCAATTACAGTAATGTCATAGGTACTTGAATGAAAATCCCAGAAAAAGTCATGCAACAATCTTTCAAAAAATGTTGCATTTCCAATGCTTTAAATGACACCGAGAATGATTACTTGTAGGAAAATATATGCATCAAATCCGATGCCGATTTGGAAGAGCCTAACACAAAAGTAAAGAAGTTATATATTACCATCTTCAGTACCCATGGAAGATGGTAATATATAATTTATTTTACTGTGCAATAAATTTGTCTTACATTGTGTATTTAAAAAGAAATTGATAAAATAAATTATACATTATTCTGTATACTTTAATGTTTAGTCATTACACAAATAAATACATAAACCTGAGAACAAAAAACTGATACTGGTTTNTATTAAATTTAAAGACCAACTCCAGAAATGTCTAAATTAAAAATTAATTATTTATAATTATTAAATCTAATATGAAATAGCAGCATCACTGCCTATGTCTAGTCAAATTAATTAAGTTAATTGCTAATATTAATTATAGCCTTCACATAGCCCAAAAATTTGGCATATTGTTTGGGATATTTATCAGACATATTATCTACAATTTTTTTTTTGTTTTCTGCAAATCAAATTCGCATTTCAGGTTAGTTAATTCCGCGCTACAAGAAACGATGATGATGATGATTCACACTCCTTAACAATGTATATTGTAAAACTGTCTTTGAATAAACATTATACATAAAATATTTGAGGATTTTTTCAGCATGGAACGCATTATTTATAATTATTAAATTATCATATTTTACATTAATTTATATGGGAAAAATTGTTTCACTTAATGAGTATTTTGCATTTCGAGTAAAATTCTGGAACAAATTATGCTCGTTAAGTGAGATTCCACTGTATTTTGATTTTAAAAGAAGCAGTTCCTTTCATTTAAAGATTACAATAAACCTAATCCTTAAATAACAAGAAATTTTTTAAAAATTAAGTAATACTTTGAGAAATGCTAATGATAAACATTCTAAATCTAAAATCTAATTCAGTAGTGCATTTTTTTTGAAAGATGATCTACTGAAAACAGGTCTACAGCATCAAAATAAATGTTCACTAGAACAATTGCCAGTTTTGAAGAATAAACAAATATTACAATTTATCTTAAACTCTTTACTTTAAATTTTAGAGTAAAAATATATATTATGAGAGAGAAAGGGGTGTGTCTTGGATTCAACATAATCCATCATAACTACAGACCTCTAGCACCATGCATCTTTTTCTCTAGTCACTAATTCCATTGTGTGATTTAATGATTTTATTTGACCAATATTTATAATAGTAAATATTTATGACAACCTGGCCAGATTTCATTATTCAATTACAGTAATGTCATAGGTACTTGAATGAAAATCCCAGAAAAAGTCATGCAACAATCTTTCAAAAAATGTTGCATTTCCAATGCTTTAAATGACACCGAGAATGATTACTTGTAGGAAAATATATGCATCAAATCCGATGCCGATTTGGAAGAGCCTAACACAAAAGTAAAGAAGTTATATATTACCATCTTCAGTACCCATGGAAGATGGTAATATATAATTTATTTTACTGTGCAATAAATTTGTCTTACATTGTGTATTTAAAAAGAAATTGATAAAATAAATTATACATTATTCTGTATACTTTAATGTTTAGTCATTACACAAATAAATACATAAACCTGAGAACAAAAAACTGATACTGGTTTATTATATTAAATTAAAAGAAATTTAATAAACTCAAAAATAATTTAACTTTAAATAATGATTAATAAATTGAAAAAAAAATTTTCTTTTATTATTACTACTTATTCTGCTTACTGTTTTCTTTAACAAGATATTACATTATCTGATAAAAATATAGAATTATAAGTAAAATTAAGATCTTTGCAATGCACATAACTTTTAATTAATTTGTATTATTTAACTAAATTGTATGAACATTATATACATATTATAGGAAAAATGGTAATGTAATCATCCAAACATATCTAAATTCACATATTACTAAAATTAAATATTATTATAATAAATGCAGTAGAATACTTCTAAATATTTTATTTTTTCAGAACTTTATTGATAGTGTCAAGATCTTTTTTAAAGCAAAATTACTTACTGAAGTTGCCTTTATAATAAAATAATTTTTGATTATCTAGATGAACAATGTCTGTACAAACATTATCTAAAAAACTTTGATCGTGGGATACAACAAGCAATGTCTTCTTCCAACCTTGAAGATAACTGTAATTAAAATTGTTGGAGTTAGTGAAATGCACCTTTTAAATTTATATTTTTATATTATAAACATATATAAATACATTACAAAAATAATGATACATATAAAACTAAATAAAGTAATTTTAAATTTAAAATTATTGTATAAAATTTTATTTACATTCATACAAAAATTTTTCAATATCTGTAAATACGATTTAAAATTGTTACGCTTGTTCTTTGAAAGATTTGTCCACTCAATTTCTAATTCTAGGTAATAAGGTTAATAACTTAAACCTAATACAGTGGTACCTCAGGATACAAAATTAATCCGTTCCAAAACTGGGATTGTATCATGAAAATGTCATAAGGTGAATCATTTTTCCCCATACGATTACATGTAAAACCAAATAATTTGTTCCAACACAAAAAACACACTCAAATTAAAGCTAAGTAGTACATTAAAAAAAAATAATAATAATAACTAAAGTAAGGAAAACACTGGAAAATGCATTTTGTAGTTGTAAATGTATAAATAACCATAATAGAATAATAATTGATAAAAAAAATAGTTTTATTTGCACTTTACCTTTCAGGATAGACTATGGTGGAGGTGTAAACTGGTGGTGGAAGAGAGGGAGAAGGGAAATGATACTAAAACTTAACTTACATAACATAATGTAGCAATAACTTAAAAATAACTTAGAAAAGATTAAAAAATTAGTGTTGTTTTATATATATATTTTTTAAAATTTTTATTCACTGCTTTTTTCTTTCCTTCCTTCACTTCCACCAGCACTTTCACTGGATAGAGGTTGCTTGGTAAAATATCTATCCAAGAGGTTTGGCTTTGCCTACTTTTTAAAATGTTTCTAAAATGACTTAGGCAAATGTCATTACTCTGAGCAGCAATACAGCTAGTGTGAACCTTTTTGGGATGTTTCTTTTCAATAAAATCAGTCACTTTCTGGTAATACCTCAAGATTTCCTTTATCGAGCAAGATCCTTTCACGACGAAGCAAACACGCGGACTGAGACCAATGAACAGAAATGAATAAAAAATGGTGCTGCGAACTAATGTAACATCGTATGGTGAGTTTTCGTTCGTATCGTGGAGCAAAAATGTGTTCGAATTTCATGTCATATCCTGAAAATTTCATATGCTGGGGCGTTTGTATCCTGAGATACCACTGTACAAATCTCTATTAAATAGAATTCTGATCACCTTAACACTCTACACCAAGTGTTAAAGAGTTGTTTGTATTTAGTTGAAAATAGGAGCTGGGTTATAATAGATTGTTATTTTTCAATGTTTGTCAAAATTATTTTCTAGTTCTATATTAAATAAAGTTATTTTCTAAATAGTTTCTGCATTTTTGCAAAACTACTACTTTCATAAATACAGGTAACCCCCATATAACACGGCACTTCTATAGCACAGATTCACTCTAACATGGTTCAAGAATTGGGAACATCCCCCGTATAACACAGTGCTTTTACAGCAAGGGTTCACTCTAACACGGTTCGGGAATTGAGTAAAACCCTCGTAAAATATGAAATGTAATAAAGGGTGCATTCTTTTATACTTTCGCGTAACTCCACATGAGCATTCTAATTGTTTTTGTGGTTACTTTGAATGCTCTTTCAACAATAATCCATTTAATGGTTAAATTTTACAATTGGGACCCTTCTTTTTCCTCTAAAAGCTCATTTTAGAATTATAGATTCCTCCATCACGATACTATCAATAGTGCGGGCGCCGCCATCTTTTTTTTTACCATTGTTCCTAAATGCCTACAAACAGCAGCGCACTCCCGTTGCAGAACAACCGCTATTAACGAATGCACCTGAAAACTGTTACCAGTTCATGAGGCTCATGCTGAGATCATCATATAGGATGAATAATCCTCTGGTAAATATTTACTTAAATAATAAATAAGTATCTTACCTATGAAAGAAATGAATAATAAATCCAATTTAAATAAGGATTTAACAAAATGTTTTTTAATTTTTGGAACCTAACACCCCTTTTTGCACTAGTTCTTTGTTTCGTATAACACAGATTTGCATAACATGGCAATTTTTTGGAATGTAACTCCCATGTTATACGGGGGTTACCTGTATTACACATTTTCAACTTATGTAAAATTTAAAATGAAAACAAATATACATCAATAAAATAAAAACAGTAACTTACTTATCTAACCAAATCACAGCATTAAGATCCAAATGATTAGTAGGTTCATCCAACATTAGTAGAGTAGGTTCCATGAATAAGGCCCTTAAAACAATTAAAAATAATTTAACTTTACTTTGGTTAATTATAAATAAATAATTATAAAAATTACATTAAAAATTAAAATATATCATTTATAATTTTAAATAACTCTCAGTATAAAAACACAGTTAACAATTAAATTTAATTATTATTTTTCTATCTTTATACTGTGTTGTATTGCATTGTACTGTAACTCAACAGCAATTATAAACCAATATTTCACACATGATTAAACATTTTATAAAGAATCCCAGTTATATCAGTTATTACAATAAAAATAACTGTCAATAATTATATTTTAAATGGAAAATAGTCCTTATTTGACTTGTATGTTGCAGCCATCATGCTTAGCTTTTACTAAAACTCCAGTATAATTGTAGTTTATAATGCTGAAAAGAGTATTTTGTGCTTCCTTTGATGTCTTCTGCCTTCGCCCTATGCAGACTCTAAGGAAATATGGCAAAGAAAACAATCTTTGCCCATAACTGACTTTTAAACTGCAATGTTTCCTAATATTAAATAAATTATATGGAGTAAATCAGATATAAAATTTCACATTATGATTGTTTTTTGTGATTATATATATTTAGAATACTATATATAATTATATTATAATAATATATAATATTCTATTATATATTATATAATAATATTAGAATTTGACTGAAAAATAAAAACATGGAGGTGTCACTATTGTTTTCAATACTGGAGACAGACATTCATTGCCTTATATGGCATTACCATGTTTTTATAAATGTAAATAAAATACAATTTATGCAAGATATATAGATTGTTACTAAAACATACATATCATCACCTTTATTATACTAAGACAAACCTTGTTACAGGGTGATACTTACATCCATTCATACATATTACATACATATTAATTTCATACAATAAAAATTATAAGATTACACTTTATAACATCATTTTTGATTTTACTAACAATCAAAACATTATTTAAATTCATATTCTCTTAACAACCTTATATTTTAGTCTTTACAATAACTTTTATGTAATAAAAATATTTAAAAATAATCTAAACAGTAGAATCAGTGTATTTTATAAGTTAAAAAGTTAATTTTAAAAAAAAGTAAAAGTTAAAAAACTTCTCAAATAAGCAACATGAGAAAATATCCAAATACCAAAATATATTTCTCATGGTACACCATGAGAAGGATATTTTGATCACATATACAGTACATACCAGTTTTGGTATGTACATTACATGTGACCAAGCAAGATATTATGTTGGAGAAATTAAGCGTCAGTTGGGAAAGCAATTATAAGAGCACATGATGGTAATACAATTAAAAAATATTATTTCACCATGGTTTCATCATTGTCAGGAAAATAACTGTAATATCGATATAAATAATGTAAAAATTCTTTATATGGAAAAGAATATCATAAAAAGAATTAAAGAACACTAAGCAATGGTTATGCAGAACAATGTTATTAATTTAAATATTGGCATGAATTTAGATGCATGCTGGAATAATATAGTTAGGGAGGTAAATACATCTTCACATGAGATAGTTTGTTATCAAAGTCATTATGTTTGTAATACAGATATTGCTTGTGATGCTGTATTCACTGAAGAGGCCCTGTTATAGCCAGGGCAAAATGCATTTGGAGGTAATATTAAATAAAGCTTGTTCATTGTTAAAATAAAGTTATAGTCCATAGTTTTTAATTAAGTATCCTCAAAAATCAGTAAAGACTGAGAAGGATATTTTTTCATGGTTGGTTTTTTTGAGAAATTTTTTAAGTTTTTTAAAATATAACCTTTTAACTTATAACTTTTATGTTTGTTTGTATACAACATGATGTGTGGGCAATCTGCCACCTCATGGGACAGCTTTCTAATTAAAACTGGCACTTGTTTAGGTGTTACAAATGTGAGGAAAATCCAGAATACTCCACATAATCAGTCTATTGGTGAGGCAAGAACCCATGACCAACTACTAGTGTTCAGTGTTTTTCTCCACTCGGCCATTGGTGGATAGAATTACTTATATCATAAGTGAAAAAATAACTTAACAGAACATTATAGGAGTTCTATATAAAAAATATTCATCTAATTATTTTAAAATTATTTAATCTACTAAAATTTATATAGCATTAAATTAGAATATCTAATATTCAATATTGGAACAATACCTTGCAAGTGATACTCTCATTCTCCATCCTCCAGAAAAATGTTTAGTTGGACGGTCTTGCATTTCCCTAGAGAAACCCAAACCAGCTAAAATACGTCTTGCTCTGGCTTCTGCTGAATCAGCTCCTATTATTCTTAATTCTTCATAAATCTGAAATAATCATCACCGAAATAAAAATTTTATATCTAAACTATTTTTGTCGTGATTATAAAAATAAATAAATACATCATTGAGACGACTCTGATTTTTGATATTTCCTTTATTCACTTCACTTTCCAATTTGTTCATTTCTTCCAGTAATTTTTCTCTTTTTGTATCGGCTTTCAACACGACTTCGACGGCAGGTGTATCATCAGCAACCACCTCTGTAAAATGTATTTCTTATCAGCAATTGTTATTTCTTAAATATTTCCAAAAAAACATTTCACTTACCTTGCTCACAAAGAAGAACGTCAATAGTTGGAGGAATGTTTAAAGAACGATTTGCAATATGTTTCAATAATGTTGTCTTTCCATGACTAAAAATAAATATTAAATTTAAATATGAGAGCAAAACTCAATATTTTAACAAATAATAATGAAATATATACCGTATGTTCTAATGCACTTGAAGAAGGTAAAGTTACATTAAGTACTAAATAAACAATTTTAAATATATAATTAAATTTACCATCCTTAAGATATTATTAGTATTAGACGAACTAAATAAATGCAAAATTAAATTCTCAACCACACAAATGCAGTAATAATCTATAAATTACAGTACTTTCAGAAGCTGCGAGCAATACATGATCATGTGATTAGAAAAATCTTATTCAATAATAAACCAACACAGGGTTGTTTTTCAGCCGGAACACATTGACGGCCATACCAGCAGACAATATTAGTAGTATTGATAGCCAATACAGTGGGTGATCGGTTAACGAACAAATTGGATAACAAACACTTTCGCAAAAGATTTTTATGTTCAGATAACGAACACATGATCAGATAACGAACACCCCACAGAACAAATACAAGAAGAAGCGACATAAAATAATGAATACGATTGGTCTTCCCTTGTCTTCGGGCAACAATTCAAAACTTTTTGGAATGTGGGAGACGTCGACATTGACTCTCAACCCAGTACATACCGATTGGATAGTATTCCTCTGAACTTTGAAACTCTCCCTTGTAATTCCAGCCTTTTATTTTTCTGATAAAACAATTCTTTTATGTATTGGCAAGACTGTCAGGTGGGGTAGAGAACTCGTTAAGTTTTGCGTCGGTTTTTATTTTCAAAAGGTGAGAGTATAATAGCAAAGATAAAGAGGTAGTGGGCAGAAGATGTCTAATGTTGCTGGGCAGTATAGTGTGAACAGGTCTACAATAGGCTGCAGTTCAATCTTATTTAAGAAAAATACTACATAATCAGGAAGACTCAAGCAGCTAAAGGAGTAACAAAAATCACATTTGAGAAATAAAGAACATCAAAGAGTTCATAATGGAACCTGAAATGAATCTGACGACAGAAGGACACTCTTGAATGAAGAACACCAAGAAACTTGGCAAGATATGTTTTCTTCTGAAAAAGAGGATTAATGCTGATATCTGTTATTAAAGATCCTTTGAAGAAGCAGGAAGTCAGAACAACGGTCTTAGAATGGCATCCAAACTAGGTTGAGGCTTGGGGATTTCTACAATTGCAATGCTATTAGTTACTTACGAAAAATCCTGAAGAAGAGAGAAAAGCAATCTTTAACCCTTTCAAACGGAAAAAACATGACTAATAAAAACACAAAACTGTGTATGTATGTATTTTTACTATTACATAAACATAGTAAGAAAGTATATATATTTTTATTTTTGGGGGTCTCCAGAACGAATTAATTAAATTCCCATTAAAACCTATGGTAAACCAATAATCGGTTAATGAACAATTCGGATAGCGAACAAAGTCTTGGAATGGATTATGTTCATTAACTGATCACCCACTGTACATAGTACCAACAGTTGGCACAGTAAAATAATTCCATAAAATTTCAAATAGTCTAGTAACTGACACAATAGAAACAAATGAAAGAAACAAACTCTATTGGCCACATAAACACCACAGATCAATTAGAGCTGATTTAAAAAGTAAGAAAGCGGGAGAACCCCTTTTGTCAAAGCCATCTTTCAACAAATGGTCAATACTATCTGGTCTGTCCCCACTAAATTCTTGTTAGAAATCAAGGTACAGAAAAACATTAATAATACTATTTCAAAAGGGAAAGATAAACATACAGTTACTAAAAGAGAGATTTAGCAACTAACGGTAAATTCAAAACAGGAAATAAGGAAGAAAGTGTAGCTGGAGAAGTACAAAAAAATTTTGAAAACTCTAAGTGTGTACATTTATAAGTAAAGATAAATAATTAGTAGCATTAAACATTGTTTAATGAAACAATAATTAATGTTACATTTTAAAGTAACATTGTTTAATGTTACTTTAAAATGTAACATTAATTATTGTTTCATTTTTCCTAAAACAGAACATTATGTTTAGTTACAATATATCAGTACTGGCAGTAATTACTTTTAGTAAATGAGCACTGCATTGAAAACAATGATATCAAATAGATTGTATTCAAGCCTAATAACTATTTCTTTGTCTAGTCTTGTAGTATCCATCTTCTATTTAAGTTTTAAAAAAATGTATATGTTTATTTATTCATAACATTAAAAAAGTTTTAATTGTTTAGCTGGCTGTATTTAAATGTTATATTTCTGATAAAATAAATACAGTGGTACCTTGGTATACATCTGCTTTAGAACACGTCCGATTCAGAATACGTCCTGTTTGGACAAAGCATATTTTTCTCAGTATACGACTTAATTCAATTCTATGTGCCATCTATGAGCAAGTAGCATGCGGCGATTGGCAACACCTGACTACCGACCGGAAAAGTGGTTAACTTCAACCTCTGGCATGACGTCAGAGGTTGAGGTTAACCACTTTTTCGGTTGACATATTCAGGGCAGGATCTCGTGTGCTCCGACCACTGTCTCCACAATGTTATAAGCTTTCTGTATATAAGGTTGTAACTATCTGTAAATAAACTTGTGATATCGTCATTTAGAATTTTTCTCTCTGCACGAAAAATGAAAATTTGACAACAGGCCAATCTTGTTCACAGATGTGATCAAATTGAACGACCTAGCTGATTTTGATTATCAGCACTATCCTCAAGCACTATCGGTGTATTAGACCAGACTAGACGTTCACAGTGCCACGGTTTATAACTTTATTAAATTTCTTCTGATTTTAATTTGTAAGTTTATTATTTTTATTAATCATGAATTGCAAAAAGGCAAATGAAAAGCAACATAAAACTAAAAAAAATGACTAGAATCACAATGGAACTGAAAAAAAGAGATTGTTGAGAAATATGACAGTGGCATGCGTGTTTGAGATTTAACTGTTGCATACTGTATTCCGAGAACAATGATATTGACAATCGTGAAAAATAAAGACATTATTAAATCTGCTAACGTTGAGAAAGAAGTTAAATTATCTTACAACCCCATTAATATACTATATCAAGAAGTGTTTTTTTTTACGTGAAAACAGATTAATCATTTTTACATTACTTCTTATGGGAAAGATTGGTTTGGTATACATCCTATTCAGTATAAGTCTAAACATCAGGAACTGATTAAGGTCGTATACCCAGTTCCACTGTATTTAGAAAATTGTTTACTTTAGCAAATGTTACAGCAATTTGAACAAATTAAATATTAATATTAATTAAGTAAAGAATGTTAATATACTATAATTTATATACTATGTACTGTTCTAGTAATCTGTAAATATTCTAGGCTGTACTTTTTATTAAAATAATTCTTTTTATAGTGAAATTTATTTTTTCATAATTTCCTTATTATTTATTATTATTATTTAAAAATAAATGTAATATCTTGTAATAGTTGTTTCTAAATTCAATTTTAATAGAAAATAAAAACTACACTAAAATAGATATATTAAAATTTGTCACAAACTCAAAATTTAATTAGTACAAAATTTTTAGTTTATTTCCTTATAAATTCTTTATATTTTTTTAACACTCAAATATTTGATATTTTACAAAAAAATAATTTCAAATAAATATGCATTGAAAATATGAATCTAATTCAATTATATGAGCTTATAATTTAGAAATTTTGATTTGTTTTACTTAATTTTTTTGAATAATTTCAAATTTGATATATTCTTATTAAAAAATTTGAAAAACTAACTAAAACTGCACATAAAATCAAAAAGCATTAAAATATATATATATATATATATTAAATGAAACTTAAAGTTGAATTATTATGAAATATATATATATTTNAGCTGAACTTACGTACCCATTTGGTCCGACCAATCCATACCTCCTACCGGCCGAAATATTAAGGGTGGCATTCACAAACAAATCTTTCCCTCGAGCAGAAATAGAAAAGTTTTCTACCTTAACAATAAAATAACTAAAATTAAATTCATTTTTAATTTTACAATTTTGTTTTATATATATATATATAAAATTTCCATTTGATATTATACTAGGCACAATTCATTTTCTGTCTGCACACAAACTAAGAATTGAGTCAAAGCACTAGCAAGCCAATAATATTGTTTTGGGGTTCATCTATGACAATCACATGCCTCTACTATGGCAGGGTGGCGTCACCACTGGCATACAAAATAAAATAAAATTGCATACACCCTTGCTAGCGACCTTGGACATCATCACTTTGACCTCTCTATATCTTAAAAACAAAGTCATGGACCCCATTTTTTATTACATTTTTAGATTCCTTGTTGCAATTAACGAAAATGCAAAATTTTATCAAAACTGACTGATCAAATTTTGAGAATTAACTCAATTCTATAAGCCACATAGAAAAGACTTCACTAATGCTTCAAGTCTAATTCTGTGATACTCTTGGATGTGTAAGGCCACATGCTCATCACACTGAAGGAATCAAAGTGCATTTACCCATCAGAAAAATGAGTAATTCAATTCTTTATATAAAAATATTTATAGTTCTTTATATAGTTAAATTATAATCATTTTTCTTATTAATAAAGTAATCAATACATAAAATCTTATTAAAATGCAACACTCTCTGTAGTGAAGTTGCAAGCTGCTGTTTATCAGAGAGCATCTACTATTAAAGGATACCTATTAATTCTATTCTTTGGGAATTAAATGCAACTATTGTTCTAGATGACTATTAATAAAATAAATCTGGTAATCTTTTCATTTGAACTGAAACACTTACTATGTCTAGCTGCTATATATAGAAACATGTAAACATCTTAATTTATATCATTTACAAATCATTTGTAAATAATATAAATTAAGGTTTAACTTTAATATTATAATTTTAACTTACTTTAATATCCACAGCATTTTCCATTTGCAACTGTTGAGCAGCTGATTTATCTGCTTGAGAAACTGTAAACTGATCGCAGTCTTTTCCAACTGAAAGTTTTCCCACCGATTCTAAAACTCGGTTGAATTCCATCTATAAAACATGAAATTATTTATCTCTATACTTACAGGATACAACATTTATAACCGTCTAATAAAAAAAGGTCACAGAATCTAAAAACCTTTTAATTTATTAACAAAAATCACGGAAACATTTTATAACAGTAAACAAATTCTCATATTTTTTTTAATAATATTATGAATAAAAATAATCTAAGCACAACTAATACATGTTTTTAACATTTAATGTCAATTCCTTGCATTGTTGTAGAAAATCAATAAACAATCATTTAATAATAATTTTTAAAAACTTTTGTCTGAAAGTAAATATCTGAAAGAAGCTTGAAAAGCATAACTGTATTAACATTTTGTTCCAGAGTTATCTAAATTATACACTTTACTGACCTGAATATTAGTCAATGTCTTTTCCCCAGTATCAAAAGGAGAAAAATTGCTCTTGACCTATATTCAAATCTAATTAAAGTTTTCTTCAATTTCAATAACTCCCCATGGTACACATTTTACAGAGCTAAACTGATGCTAAAATTCAGTGAGTCAATTGTTTGGTGCTGCTAAACATTGACCAAGTTGTGACCTGTCGTGCTGCTCTCTGCAAACTGTGTGTGCAATTTGAGCATTCGGTATGACTGTAAATAATTGATTAGTTGACCAAAATACAATTCTGTAGAAGTTACCAAAACCTACCGATTATGTTGAATATGATAAAAACAATTGGCACAGCTTTTGAACTCACCATTCAAAAGCCGAGCCAATTGTTTTTATCATATTCAACATAATCGGTAGGTTTTGGTAATTTCTACAGAATTGTATTTTGGTAACTTATTACTTTAGTTGTAGGAGTCTCTAATAATTGAGCAATCATCAAAAATTGGGAAAAGGTTGCTATAAATTTACTGCAAAATTTATTCTGTAAATTTAAATTTCTATTGTAATTACAAATTTATCTATTTAGTATGATTTTGTGCGTTTTAGACTTATTGGTATTGACAAAAAAGAAGCAATTTGTTATTTATAGCTGTCCAGCATACAGGTGTATAACACAGAACAAAATGGCTACATTAAAATCCAATGTAGCCATTTTGTTCTGTGTTATATACCCAAATATGTCTGTTTAAATGGTTGAAAACATTAGTAAAAATATATTAATTTCTTGTGTGCTGGTATATGTATGTTGTTTGTGTTTATAAAGGGCTTTAACAAATGTTGTGTAACCAACAGAAGAGGGGATGTACTGTTCAAGGTGACGAGCATGACAGCAATGAAACAGGAATGAAGATGAAAGCATTGTTTTAATGATTTTCCAAACTTGCAAACTTCATAAGAAAAATTAGTAATGCAAATTACTAATTTTTCTTATGAAGTTAAAATGAATAATAAAAGGTCAACTTATATTTGTGACCTAATTTTTTTCAAAAGTATAAAGATTCCAAAATTAGGAGTTCACTTATATTCAAACCATATGATAATTAAATTCAAAATTATTACTAATCACTAGTCATTACACAAGATGTTAGCTTAACTGCCTAATTTAGGGCCAATCTGGATATTTAATTAAAATTAACTTTAATATAGCTCAAAAAATAACAGTTTAGTCTTTAATTCAACTAAAGTAAGCACTTTTCCAATGATTTGACAAAGCTTTGAAAATGTTTAGTTCATAAACTTTTAACATAAAAATTAACAACTATAATTAAACCACCATAAATTTTTTAATTATTAAATTAAAGATTAATAGTTAAGTAAATTTTTAACATTTTGTCAAAAGTTTTGGAAAATAATACTAACTGCTTTGCATATTATAATATTGATAGATGTTAATATTCCACTAAATAAATCTTAAATGAAACAAGATAGCCTAAATATAATTTATTGTTTCTCTTTGCAACTTTCTATAAGTTTATAAGAAAAGACATACTTCTAGATCCTAGCCAAAATATTTTCTAATGTTTTTCTAATCTGAGACATAATGTGTCACATTCATTGCTATTCTAGAAATTTGAAGATGTGTACTAGTATGAAATAACAGACACAGTGCAGAAGGAAGACTCTTTTACATAGTTTTCTTTTAATATTAAGCTTAAGTAAGAGTTTAACATGAACATAATGTTTGTTACCACCAAAAAATCAAGCATTCATCATATTAAAGACAGAAATGCAGGTTGGGTTTTTGTATGTATCTGGTCTATCTGCTTTGACACTGCCTCGAGAAGTCAGTTTGGCATTTGATTTATAAAAATCTCTAATAACAGTTCTGTCAAAACTGGCAGCAACTCAATAGCATCAAAGATTTCTTAACAGTTTTCATACTAATATAAACAACTTACGAAACCTGATAATTACAATAAAGCTACATCAACTGCAGTATAATATCAGATATAAATCGGCAATAATAATTATGAATTACTGATTAATTTAACCCTAAAGGGAGGTATTAAGCATCATCATGTATTATATTAAATAATTTTTAGATTAAACTGAAAAAAAAAGAATTGGCCTGCAGCAGGACTTGAATCTGCAACTCCTGCTTGCTGTGTGGATGAGTTGCAAATTATGCTACCCAGACCTATGGTCCAATCTCCTCTTCCAGTATATTTAACCATCATCGGTTATCATGGGGCGCTGAATGCATTTGCTGTTGGCACTGTGATAACCAACAATGGTTATATTGTAAAGTTAAATACAGGCACTCCTCTATTTGCAATCAGGTTAGATTACTGAAATGTGACCGTAAGTCGAAAACTGATCTAGAAAGTACATTTGTACACAGAATAACCATGTATTGTTAGCATTTGATCCTTCAAAGTATTTAGTAGAGCACATTATGCTTGTTTATCTGCTCGCTACTGCTTAATAGGGGTGTTTCAAATGCAGATTTTTTTATTTTACTTAATGTGCTTAATTTTGTAAGGTCAGGTGTAATTTCCACAGTAATAGAGCAACACTTCTTGCATTTATCTCCACTACTACATTTATATTATGTTTTGGATGCATTTCTGAAGAATTAATCTCTAGTAAAAATATATGTTTTTACTACAGATTTACTACTTACTAAAAAATATATTTAATATGTTTTATAAAAGTTTATAAAAATTGCAAACAGAGAAAAATGCTGTTAATCCATCATTACCAATTTCAACGCCACCTCATGAGTGGCAATGGAACATCATAATTCGCACAAAAACAAAAAATGACAATATGTGATAATTAATTAATGTGGATTTATTTCTATTATTTATTACTGGTTAAGGACTGAATTTAACATCACTCCAAGACCAGCAAGAGAATGTGTGTAAAATTTTTGAACGTACAGTCAAATTGTTCATAAGTCTGAAAGTTCAAAAATTGAACATTCATAAGTAGGGAAGCACCTGTATACTGAAAGAGGAGATTAAACCAGAGGTCCAGGTAGCATAATTGGCAACACAAGCAGGAGTTGCAGGTTCGAGTCCTGCTTCAAGCCAATTCTTTTCTTTCAGTTTAATCTAAAAATTATTTAATTAAATTATAATTATTAAATTTAATACAAGATGGTGCCTAATGCCTCCTTCTAGGGTCAAATTAATCAATAATTCATAATTATTATCACCAATTTATAGACCTATATTATACGGCAGTTGATGTAGTTTTTATACTGTTGATCTGGATATATCTGGATATTTTTTTATGATATTTAGATAAGAACTTCTTGCAGGAGAGTGCAGATCATTCACATTGTTGTCTTGGAATTACTAAATGAGTTATATGGCTTTACATATTTATGTATTATTGAACTACCATATTTATTTTACAGTCAAACTGGCATCTAATACATAGAGAAAAATGTGCTGAAGATCTAGTTACTTTTAAATAATATTTTAATGTTTACATTTATAAGTTAATTTAAATTTAAACCATCGTTCGGTTCTGTAATGTAAGGATTGATGTTCTATTTCAAGAATTTCTGTAACTAAAGCTGATCTAAAAAGATTTTAGAGTCAAAATGTAAACTCTAATGTACAAATCAGACTATCCAAAGAAAGAAAGAAAGAACAAAACCCAATCAGAAAAATTAATTATTATTGAACTAAAGAATATCATTTCCATTCACAAATAAAAGTTTCATCTCAGATTTTATTTTTTTGTAGAAGCTGCAGTAGTTTATATGTTAAGATTTATGTTTTGATTTTTATTTGTTTATTAATTTTATTCATTAAAATTACATTAACATTTTGTACAAATAGCACGTTGAGAAAAGATTATTATTATTATTATTATTATTTTGACTTAATTTGATATAGTGCGATCTGCTCAAAACCTAAAAAAATCTCAAAATTTACACTGATTTAAATTATCGCGGCATTTCATTGATTCATATATAATATGAATGATCAATAGTATGACTATCATGCCAAAATAACTGTATAATAAAATAAAATGGAGAAGACACTGAGGACGGCGTTACATGTACAGTACATTTTCTTATTGCAAGCACTTTCGACATGACTATAAGGTCGTCGAAAGTGCTTACGATAAGAAAATGTACATGTCACGCCGACCTCAGAGTCTTCTCTATTTTATTTATTATAATATGATTATTTACGAACACAAACCAGTCAGAAAAGGATGGCAAAAAGGTGAACTTTTTTAAAATCTATGTTTGTTTGGTGCAAATTTTGAAAAAAATATATCATCATGGATGCCATAGGCAATATTGGCTTAGTTTGGCAAGAATTAACTGATAAATGTACAAATGAAGTGTGGAAGAAGTTATGGCTGAAGGTATCCAAGAATTCTCAACGAGAAGAGCGTATCGCTGTATGGTTAGGTTGACCAAACTCAGCCTAACTGATACAGAACTAGATGTAGATGAGCAGGATATTGAGGAGTTACAGCAGGTTTCTGGTGAGAGCCTTACCAACAACAACCTTCAAGAACTGGCAGAACAAGGAATTCATGTAGAACTGGAAAACAGAGTTTCTGAAAATGAAGAACCCAAAGAACTTGTTACAGATTTCTTAGTAAAAGTTTGGTAACAATAACTGAAACCATTGATCAAATTATAGCAAATGATCCAGATTTTGAAAGGAGTGCAAAAGCAAGACGAGGCGTTTTGGATGCGGTCTTCTGCTACCGACATTTGCTTAAGGAAAGAAAAAAGCAACAAATGAAACTACACGACTTTATTGAAAAAACAAGAATTTCAGAAAAGCTAGGACCTTCCTCACAAAAAATGAACTTTTCATTTCTTATGAAATTTCATAAAATGAAAATGGGAATCCCATTTTATATTGACCCATATTAAGAAAATGAAGTTGACCCTCTTTTCACTGATTGTAGTACTATCTATGATAAAAATGATACTCCATTTTTGGTTTAAATATTTTTTGTAGAATGCACATATTTTAAGTTATTGTAGTGGACTGATTAAAATGGACCACTCTGAATATAATGTTTAAAGCCCACCTACTTACAATTTAGGAACAATTTGGTTTTGCAATTGAAAAGTTTGACAACCACTGCTGTGTAAACAATAGTAAGGTTTTTACTGTTAATTTTCCAACCTTATATGTCATATATATAGTATTTTTAACACATTTTTGAACAAAAACCTTAATGTGTATCAGAATAATATTTAAATACTGAAAAATAGAAAAGGTTAGCAATACATTATGAAAATAAAAATAAACTCTTAACTTTTTAATAAAAAGAGAAAATCATTAATAATCAATGAAAACATAAATTTATTTTTGAAAGGGTACTAACATAGAGGCACCTCTAGTGACAAACACACAAAACTTAACTGGACGACTGAAAAAACTGCAGTAAACTTGTGATGAATGAAGATTATTAAAGATTATTTTGGCAGTTTGAAAGCTTGGATATGAACAAATATAACTCTGATTAATCTATTAATAATGCTATTTGCATTGAGTGTGCATAATAACAACATTCTCAAAGAAAGAAGATTCAAATAATTGAAATATCAACTGTGCAATCCATTACAGTAAATAATTCATGGTCTTTCCTCACTCGTTTTTTTCTGTTTCTTTTTACCATTATTGTTACAATCATCAGTTTGGTTTCTGTCTTTGTCATTTGTCCTTGTTGTTAAATTCACCATTGTGAATTATGACTATTTGTACAAACTGTACTTAGATATTTATTATTAAAATTATTATGTATATATTTAACTTATTACATTCAAATCAATGTAAAACTCACCTGTTTTTTCATTTTCTTTTTCTCCTTATGAGATAATTTTTGTTTTTCTATATCTAAAAATAGAGGGGGGAAAATGATTTATTAAACTTTTGTCTATTCACACATATTGATATACATCAGTCAAAAATTTAGCATTTACTTAGCTAAAAAAAATCATTTTTATATTTAGACATTTTCATATTCACTTTCACATTTATCAAATGAAAAATTAACTAAGAACAAACAACATCGATAACAATCACTATAGTCTATTTATCCTAACTTGGCACCCACTGTAAACAAACTAAGACACATCTCCCTTTGTTTATTGGCTTAAATCCACGTCCATCAATTAGAAATCGCATTGCATCTCATTCGTCCGCAGAAAATAGTTATTTGTTATTTATAAAATCATTAATGAAATACTAGTCACTTAGCAATGATTATAAATGTAATTATTTCATACTTGTTAAATTGTTATTTTAATGAATATTTGCACATTCTGAATCACTAAAAATAAACTTTTTCCAGTTATGTGCACTATAATGTCTTGGTTTTGTTTTCCATTCATTACAATAACTATCATTATTTCAAAATGTGTGTTGTCGAACAAATAACTGAAGAAGGATGGAGAAAATGTATCAAACATATAGAAAAAGAAGAACAACAAATGTGGGAACTTGATGAGATTTTGGAAACTGTTGTAGAAAAACTGATTATTCAGTCGAACACAAGTAGTGACGAAAGCCATATAAATGATTAATTTGAGCAACTTCTGATACAGATGATTAATAAGGTAAGTTTACACTGTAATTACTTTTTAAAATTTTTAATTATATAAATATCATATAGATAAATTCACACATTACTGTAACATTTTCCTTTAGAGGTTTGAGTATGATTTTTAAGGATTGCCAGAGAATTTGTTTTTTGTTTTGTTTTATATCTATTTAATAAAATAGTTTTTTAGATAAAAATTCTGAAGTATGTTCAACTACACAATTATAAATATGTTTTGTGTAAGTCTTAATAACACATATTTAATAATAATTTTTGACAAACTATATTTAAATGGCTACGTGAAAATGTTAAAGTAGGCTATAATAAATTTTCTAAGTATTATCTCGGTAATTTTTAAATTGTGACCACTCTGACCTACTTTAACACATGAAGAGAAAGGGGCTTAACTGGTCAACACGTGTCTAGCCACTTCCGATTGTGATTTGACCAATGAAAATCTCCAGCGGATTAATACAACAAAATCTTTGTTTACAGTAGGTGCCAAGTTACGATAAATAGACTATAGTGTACTTTCTTTCAATGATGTACTTTAATGAGTACTGAGGAGAAATTGAATTTCTCCTCAGTACTCATTAAAGTACTCAGTAGTGATTGTAATATTATATGTACAAGGGGCTCATGCTTACTTGCATTTGACACACAAACACAAATTGACAGTTCTTTACTCAACTCGACTCACTATTTTTACCACCAACCAATAGTGATTCAGAAAATTTCCAATAAAACTAGTTCTTTGTTTCTACTATCATTTTATGGTTTGTTAGTTACAACAACACAACACTTGGGCAGTTCGCCTAGAGAAGATGCCTTCTGGAAGGTCTTTTAAGGGTAACTGGCGCCTATTTATGCATTAAAGATGTGAAGAAAACCTAGAAAACGCCACATGGCCAACCCATCCTGGCAAGGCACAAACCCACGACAGAACTATCAGAATTCAAGGAATGAAACCACTTGGCCACTAGTAGTTTGCTATCATTTTAACTTTGTTTAGATGATTTTTTAACCAACATGATACTTATTTTATTCCAATTTACCATTTTTAAGTAATCCAGTATTTTTCAGAGCTAGAAAAACTCTCTCTATTAATTCATAGTTATCATTTGACATTAATAGTACTTAATGCCAACATTAATGAGTTGCTCCGCCACATTTATAGGCTGTATTATTTATAAATGATTATATGACACATTTTTCAAAATAAAATTTTTAATTAGTAAAAAAATATATCTTTTTTTAGAATTGTCAAATTATTAAGATTTAAAATAAGACATTTTATTATATAAAAATAATTTATCCCATGTACTCTAAACCAATCACTGTGTGTAGATAACAAAACAAACATTTTCAAACTCCTGAGTTCTTCATCAGGTTTTTCTTGATGATTCTTCATCAAGAAATCGTTAAAAAACCTGATGAAAAACTTGGAAGGAGTTTGAAAACATTCGTTTTTATTTGTTTTCGTTATCTACACACTGTAATTGGTCAGAGTACATGATTAAATATATCCCGGAGTGGTTGTTTATAATTTATCCCATTAATAATCTGCAATTGTAAAATTATGAGATTTAATTAAAAAAACAAAGCAGTTGTTCTTACTTATTATTCATTAATAAATCATTTAATCCATTACAAAAATATAAATTTACTAAATTTGTTCCTGAATAAATTTTCCAAATTTTAAATAAATAAACTGGAAGAAAATGAACAATTGAAAATGAATAATTTTTTATTCTCATGTTTATTATTTTGCCTAACACAGCACTTTTAAAGTCATGAAGTGTTTTAAAATTTAAATATGCCAACTGATACTATAACAGCAGCTTGGTCCAATTTACTTTATTGCATTTCATGACGATTCATTGTTACAGTTGCTATTACAGTAACATTGACATTTAATAATACATGATGAATTAATGGATAAAGTTTTTCTTGTGACAAAATGAACAATTCTAATTTTTTAAGATGTTTCAATTATTTGTGAGAGATTCAAAAAGCAAATTGATGTCACAAATATCAGTGTAATGTTGCATTTACATACTAAGTTATTAATATACCATTACCAGCTTCTTATTACATTAAAAAACAACAAAGGGC
>NW_019386152.1:107118-118468 GCF_000671375.1 Centruroides sculpturatus | reverse complement strand
CATATTTTACTGGAATGTGTCTGGAGTCAATCCAAAACTTTCAAGTTAATTTTTTTGCATAAAATATTAAATTTTCTTTATAATTATGTTGAAATTGAATTCTGTGGACTTAAAATCTGTTTAATTTCATCTAATAGACTGGACAGTAATTGGTCATTTGTACTTTTTCCATCCACACTCAACCTGTTAGGATTCTGTTAAAAACAACAAATTAGTAAAATTTAAATAAAATTTTAACTAATTAACTATTAACTAACTTACCAAATGTTTGACTAGTAAACATATATGATCATCTTGGATTGAGCGACTATAAAGAGAGGCACTAAGTCCAACTTGCTCCACCACTGTAAATATATAAATAATTAAATCATTACTCATTATAACAGAAGTTAAATTTATTTCAACATAAGTTTCATTCAATTTGTAAATATCTAAATTGTTAAAAACTGTAGGAACATTTTTTTTTAATAAATATAATGCACTATAGATAGAATTTTATATAATGTACTTTTTAAGAATCATCATAAAACATATATACTGTGTACACATTAATGCCTACTTAAAATTGCCCATTTATATGACTTTCTTGCTTAAAAATCTAATATTAAATCAAATTCAGAATAATCTTCATATATTTAAATATATGAGTACATGGAATATAATTTATGTACTTTGTTCTTTTAATATATTAAGAAATTTTACATCTAAGAAATGTATTTCCAATTTAGCAATTTACCTCCATAGTAAATGCTATTTTGTAAATAATGTAATTAAAATATTTTTTCCATTTAATGACAAATCACTATAACCAGGACAAAATGAGCTGTATAAGCAATATTGAACTATTTGTCTGAATATTAATATTGCTTAACATTCAGAACAATATATGAATGTTAAACAATATTGTGTGTGTCAGCCACTAAATACGATCATTAAAAAGTTGCAAATTGCAAATCATCATTACAGTGAAAAGAACAAACAAGTACTCCTTCAGCAAAATTAATTATGTTGTAATATCCAGGGTCCGTACAGGTAATTTAATCTGTGATTCCCTGACTTTCCAGGTATGTATGGACCATGAATATCTTTCTAATGTTTGCAACTTTATTAAGTACACCAAATGTTTGTTTCAAGATAATTACTCCTAATGCCAAAAATCTAGTATCAAGTTAAAAAAATAATAGAAAATATTTTATAAATAATTAAAAACTAGAAAAAATAGAAAACTAGAGAAACTATAAAACTAAAACTAGAGTTCAAATTTTTCATTCATTATTATTTATATATAACTTCGTATTACTAATATCCAACGGAGAAACTTAATACTATTCATTCATATTTTTATACAATCCTGCTGTTCAATATACTGCATTTCCTTGATTCTAAGAGTTTTTTATATAATCCATTTTTACTTGTCTGAAATAGATACGAGTCTTACAATTGATGATATCTTACATTTGTAGTCAAAACAACAAGAAGTTGCTATTACGAGTAGATTACGGGGTGATTTAAGCATCAATAATGACTTTTACTGTACTGCTCAACAGTCACATTAGTTCAAATGAGCATTGTTGATGGTGAATCTGTAATTTATACACCTTAACATTAAAAATGCTTCAAGATGACATTATAATACATCATTAAAACAAAAAGTTATTGTATGTACATGAAAATATAGCAACTGAATGTTATCTATTTCATGGCATTTGTAGTCTTTCTAACTTCTTGTTATTGAATAAAACTAATAAAACTGCTTATATTCAAAATTTTTCTCTCTAAAAAGATCTTAAAATTCAGTTTCAAATGATTGCTATGTCTTACAATCCAAGAAATATGGTATATATAAAAGATATTCTAATTTTTTTTCACATAATTTATCATTAAAAGAACTGTCATTTTAAATAAAGCTTTAACATTTTTTAAAAAGTCTATTATAAATTTACATAAACATAGAATAGTAATTGCCATCAAATAACGCTCAAGAACTTTTTCTATCATGTAAAAACAGACATGAAACTTTTTTAAAAAGTCTATTATAAAAAAATCCAGCATTGAGTTGACTAACTTTTCCAGCAACATTTAAACTTGCATCTGTTACAAGATTTTATTTTAAAAACTCTTTATATTGTTAATTATTATAAAATGGTAAAAACCTTATTTCCAGGGTAGAGATGAGTTTTATAAAAAAAATTGTAAATGCTAATAACAAGTAAAATCTTCCTTAAGTCCAACACCACTCAAGACAACTCCCCTCTATCTCCCCACTTCCTTGATCTTCAACCACCAAAATTTTATAGCATCAATTTCCTAATACACAAACCTCTCTGTAATTTCAGAAATTTTGAATAAAAATCACAGGAGTTATTAAGCTTCAAAGTGGGTGAACAGAAATTGTGCCCCCAGACACGAACATCCATGCATACAGGAAAAAAAATCCCCAATTTTTTTTTGCATTTCTTGACATTTCAAGGTCCTGAGTCCAAAAATAAAAAATCTTGGGCAGTTATTTTTGACTGTGCCATACTTTCCCTCTGCTATATATAACAGCAGGAAAAGTAAAATCAGCATTGTAGAACTGTTTAGAATATAAAAAAATGTTTCATTCATAGAAAGCATGCAACTATTATTATTAAACTGTTATAAATGCTTTGTGAACAGTTAACTTTTTTGATATGAAAAATAATTAATAATCATAAAACTTATACAATATCAGAATTTTTACATACCTGTAAAATGGCAATAAAAACATATTTTGGAGAGAATGTGTGAAAATTCTAAATCACCAACAGATTCTAACTGAAATGAAGATTTAACTGTTAATTCTGCACTACTTAAAAGTTCTGCAAAAGTGTCCCTGAAAATATAAACAATTTTACATTACTTTATGTATTTATTTTTATATTACAAGTTATGAATATTTGATATGAATATAGATTATCATTATAAAAATTCTGAAGACATTAAATTCAATTTAAAAAATTAATATCGATGTGAAAAATTTAACCCTACCTAATAATGTCTGTTGTTTATATAACTCAGACCATCAAAGTAAATCATCATTGATTAAAAATGGCCAACAATATTTATTTACATAATAAAACCATATTGAAGAAACAAAAATTGTCTTCATAAGTTCATCACTCACAATCATCAGCAGGGAAAAAAACAGTTTTCATTCAGAGATAACTTTTTATTAGAGGCTATACCTCATAAAATATGTAAAACAGTTAAAAACATCTACAAGCAACAATGTCATTGGCCATCTCTGAGTAAAAACTGATTTATTTTTATGTCTGGTGATTGTAACAAATTTTTTTGTTCCTTCAATATAGTTTTAATATCGCATCATTATTGTTTTTAAAAACTATATTGAAAGTTAAAATGAAGTGATTCATGTACAGTTAAGATTCAACTTTATTCTAACATAACAAATTAGATAATCAAAAAGCAAATACACAATCTAGCAGGCATAAGATGTTTATGGTTTAATAGAAAATGCTGTACCTTTTATAATGTCAAGTTTAAATTATTTCCTATAATAAATACTGAAATTTGTAAAATTATTACTTTCTGTAGTTAAAAAAAACATATTACAAATCTGACTAAAACTAAACTTTATATCTTGTAATCAATCTTTGATAAATAATAATAAACATTTTATTATTATTTAATAGCCTAAAATTTATTATACAGGGTTCAAAGGAAAGTCCATAGACCACCTTTAACTTTTAAACCACTTGTTGTAGCACCACAGAAGTAATTGGCACCTGAATGATAGTGACCATGCATAATTTTTATTGAATGTGATTTTAGCATGACTGTTGAAATACAGAACTAAAGATAAAAACTAACTCAGAAACTAACAGGGTAGGCAAAAAAGTCCAATTACAAAATGATACTTGATTCAGCAGAAACAAAATGATATTTGATTCAGCAGAAAATAACAGTAAACACTAAGAAAACATTGTCAGAAATCAGATTTTATGCCATTTAGCAACAGAGTTATTAAATATGGTAGTTGTATGGTATGGCCACTATAGTCACCTGACTTAATACCAATGGACTTCTTTCAGGGATACCTGAAAAATGAAGAGAGCACTATAGAATCTTCTTCCATAGTAGATCTAAAAAAATGCATCATCAGCATCTGTAATTCTGTAACCCTTACAATGCTGCATACTGTTCTAGATGAAGTTCTATCCAAAATCCATAAGTGTATTGACATTGATGGTGTACACTTTGAACACTGTGTATTTGGCAAGTTAGTTGCACCTGTGATGCACAAACTTTGCATTACATCTGTGTTGTTTTGTGCATAAATGTTATTAAATTTCTTAGTATTTTCTGCTCTTTCCTGTAAGTGTTTCTGCTGAACAAGATATCATTTTGTACTAAGTGAGCAAAGCTATTTCTTTTTGTAATTGGACTTTTTTTTGCCTATCTCTGTTAGTTACCAAGTTAGTTTTCTTTACTTTAGTGCCCCTGCTGAAAAAATACTGAAGTTGCATTCAATGGACTGCATATGGTCACTCTCCTACAGGTGCCAATTACTTCCATTGCACTATAACAGATGGTTTAAAGTTATTGGGATGAACTGATTTTTCTTTGAATCCTGTATATCTTAATAAGGAATATGCAATCTAACATGATAAATTATATCAATAATAGAGAAGTATCACCTATCACTAAATATGTTTTAATTTTGTGTTTTTAAATTTTGTAATTTTAAATGTGTTTTAATTTTTTTTAAATTCATATCAGTGATTTCTTTTTTTTTATTTAAAAAATTTAATTTACTAATCTTTGTGGAAGAATTTCTAAATTATGTCAGAAATAATTTAAATAATAATAATTTTATAACAGATAATTCAAATAATGATATAATGAAACATTCTTAGAGGTTTGTTGATGCCCTTATCAATTTCAAGTTTTCCTTTCAGCAAAATTAAGAATTTTCTGAAGTTAAAAAACAATTAGTAGTAAAGAATCATCATCAACTTCCTAGACTATCATAATCTTTATTTCATAACACATTGTAATAAAGTAAAAACCAAAAAAGTTACATAAACATCTAAATATTGTCTTATTTATTGTGAATAGTAAAAGAGTTCCGAATATTTCAGAACATTTTTACTTGTTTTTATTTATAGCATTTAAGTGAAATAAGATGTTTATGTGTTACATCTTATTTCACTTTAAGTGTAACTATGTTTTAGTTTTTATTCTCTTATAAAAAAATAATTCTACTTTGTTAAATAAATTCACATTTTATTTCAATACATAATAAATAAAATTTACTAACCTTTTATACGTTGTCCCAATTAAATATGATGACACAGGAAGATGTAATTTAAATTCTAATTTTTCATGAGTTGATCCTATTTCAGTCTTCAATTATAATAAATTTAATCATATTAGTTTGTTTTTCTCATAACCATAAGATATGTAATTATGTATAAAATAAATTCTAAATTAAGTGAACAAAATAAAACAAATATCGCCAAATATAAATAGAAAAAAATCTAAACACACTAAATTTTATAAAATTCTAACAAAAATTTATTGATTCTCAATTAAGTGTTCTTATCAATTTCAACTTAAACTTATTTAGGTTTGAAATTATTAAAATAATTTTCAACATATGATTTTAGAACAAGATAAAAATAAAGCTAAAAATCTTTTCATTTTATAAGTTTTTAATTATTTTAATAATTAAGTAACATTTAAAGACAAAAATTTTTAAATTTAAAATTGTGCAAGGATAAACATCTTATTCACAAACAGCATTATATATATGATATGAGTAATTGCTTTGATTGTCATAAAAATTATTCCTACTATGAATATATACTGAATATCCACTGAGACAAAACATTCTTAGAAATAGAAAAGATAACACTACAGAAGGAAATATATAGATTATATGTCATTATATACAATCTATATATTTCATCAAATTAACAATGTATTCTATATTCATCAAGAATTTATGTCAGTAAGAAAATGAGTTGGACACAGATTACATAGTTCCTTAACTACTATCATAACATATCTTATACAATACTTGCACTTATACGAATATAAAAAATTTTTCTATCTTATAACTTAATTTTCAACCTCTCAAGAAACATGTGCCAACAATAACAATGTGTCAATAGATAATCATAATCATTTCTATAATCTCATTATTCAGAGGAGTCTTTATTACATGGTAGCATACATATGTAATTTTGAAATTTTTCTCTGAAAAAATTTTTAATACCTATCAAATAAAATTAAAATGCTACTTGTTTGTTATAATTTACTAACATTTGTTTTTCATTTATATGCCATGTAAATAAGAATAACTATTATTGCATTAATGTTTAATTTTTCAGAAAAAAATTTTTTGGATGACTTTTTGTTCAAATTATTAGTTTTTAAATTATTAATTACTGCTTAATATTTTTGATTTATATAACATTTAATTTACATATTCAACATTATTCAATATGTAATAATTATACAGAGGGGATGCAAAAGTAGGTATACAGTTGTTGTTTTGAAAACAAGCTTAGTCAAACCAATCTGATAGCATGCTCCACAAAAGCGAATCTAATATTAATTTTGTTTAAAATAAATTTTTATGAATTCTTGGAATCAAGTAGTTGTTCAGAAGAATTTTTCACTGAATATACAGTAAGGGATATGGTTTATAGATTCCAGAGGATCTGGGTAGTTTTTACTATAGCTTACAGTGACTGTAAATGAAAATGTTCAGTTCCCTTTTGCACATGTGTGTGGACATGCACAATAAATGGATTAATGGAACACATCATCTGAGAGACACAGAAAAGTCCTACCATAAGCACTTCACTACTATAGTGGAGCATGCTAAAAAACATACAGGGAGAAAAAAACATTTATTTTTATGTACAAACTAGCTGTTACATGCGACTTCGCCCGCANATCTTTAAATATACTTATATATTTAAAGATCGTGTAACAAGTATATATAATATACTTGTGGCCCAAAACTCCATGACTTCTTCCAATGTGGCCCAGAGAAACAAAAAGATTGGACTTTCCTGTTTTAAAACAATGATCTAAAATACTTCTAAAACTATTTTACATTTTAAGAATAATTATTTTTCATGAATTATCAACTCAGAATTATTATTATGAGTACTATCTGTATTTCTTATAAATTTTTCATATTTACACTATGATGTTATAGTTACAAAGAAAAAGCTTTTGCTAAAAAACAAATTTTAATTATTTAGTTTTTAATTCATTAATTTATTTTTATTCTAAACAAGTCAATACTTACATTTCGAACCATCTTTGTATTTAATGTATCTAAAACATTAAATTCTAATTCCTTTATATGGCAATCACTTAAATTATTAAAAATTACAGAAACTACTATCTCATTTCGTACATTCTGCAGAGTTCGAATCTCGTAAGTCTAAAAAAATAGCAATTGTTATTTTAACTTAAAACATTTTTAAACAAAAAACAAAAATATTAATTTTCATAATAAATAAAATTCTTACCATTTTAATATTTTTATCTTCTCCTAATAATTTATAATTAGAAGGTAGCTGAAATATTTCAATATTTTAAATTTCTTTGCATCTTAAAAATTTCATTTTCTTTTTTTCTAATAAATATGATATCAATTTTTAATCTGTACAATTTTTAATACAGTAGAAATTCATTAAGAATAGCTAATAATCCATCCACAAATTGGAATTTGTTTGGACACACAATACCCTGAAGATTGAAAGAAAAATTGCAAAGTGTAATCATTTATGTTTCTATACATCAGGAGGTCATCCATGAGATCATGAGTGATATTATCAAGAAAAATAACTCATTTTATTACAGAACCTTGTTTGTGTCAGATTAAATGTTTTCACTGGAGCTTTCCTGTGCCTAATACATGTTTACGTCATAAATTTTAAATAAGACGGTAAACTCTTTTAGGATCAGACTTCATCACACTGTTCATTAATGTTTCTGAAGGTTTTTAAACAATCTTAACATAGTTGTGTACTGTATCATTTTCAGACTGATTAGAGTCTGATATTACAAGTCTGAGAAAGTAAATCAGAAATATACAGCTGCATGCACTGATATAAAATGAACAATAATGTCTGCAACATTCATATTGCATACAACTTATCAAATTTTGCAAAAATACAAAAAGTTTGGTAATCTGACACTACTCTGGTTCCACAGATGCTGAATTAACAAACTTCTACTATATTAAATTTTAAATAAAAATTTAATTCTAAACAAAATAAAATTATTTTCTTAATTTAATATATGATAATTAATCCTAAATATATATTTTTAAATCTATATTTTGTTAATGTATCTAGTTAATTAAGAATTCAAAATTTTTCTAAATTGATTTGTTTTAAATAATATATACTAATACAATTTGAAAAGAAAGAGCTTTTAATTTGTATTATTATGTAAGATAATGATTATATTATATAATTTATTAGATTTTATGAAATTTTAAGATTTTAATTTTAATACATTTCATCAGTAACTTACAGGCATAGAAGGCGTAAGAGGAGTCTGTGAAATGCTAGTTCCAGGTTCTTTGGATGGTGTTGCTATTCCTGGAGCTTCTTCATATTCTGTTTTATCTTTTGGTTGATCCTCTTGTAATAAGGTATTACCATGGTGAGTTCTTTGTCGCTTTTTCTTTTCTTTTTTTGACTTCTTTTCTTTCTGTTTTTCTTTCTCCCACTTTTTCTTTTTGTTTTTCTGAAAATACAATTTATTTAATTACATTTGATTAAAATCCTTGATTGATTGTTATGATTTTACTGGCATAAAAACTGAAAATGTCATGCTATGTTAAGACAAAGTAGAAACAATAAAAGTCTATATAAAATACAGTAAATAAGCAGATAAATTAAAGGAAAAATAGCTAAATGTTAATGCAAAAAACTTGAAATTATGATGATAAAGGAACTAGAAAAAATATAATAAAATGAGAAGAAGTGAATAACTCATTATAAAATCACACTGCTGGTTTATGTTACCAGCTTAGAGGTATGAAGGAGTACATGCCAAGACTTGATATTTGGCACAGAGAATTAGGTGCCCAAATCATTTGCGCATAAAAAAATCCAGACTTGTAGGTAGTCAGGGGACCGAGAACTGAGTCAAAATAAAATACTAAATGGTGACCCTCTTATACAAACAAGCATCTCATCCCAACAAAGTCAGGTGGGGGAGAGTACCATCCACAGTCATTGTAAGAAGTGAAGTCAGACCTTAGGACTGAACACATAGTTTCTTTTATGTTAAATAAAATTTGTAATCTAATTTTGTAAATTTGGGAGTGCTTCAAATATGACATTAAAACAGGGTTTTATGTCGTTAAAAGTAGGTTATTTAACATTATCTAGTATAGTAAAACCGTGGGACCGATAAAAATTTGACATTATATTAGGGTTGTCATTACATCCGATGACGTTATAATCGGGTTAAATTGTATATTGTTTGTGCAAAATAAAAAAATAATTTCAGATGATACAATAGCCACGATTATTTTTTTTCAAAAACAGGAAATTTTCGTTACGCATAGACAAAAATTCAACCCGGGCAGACACGCAATGGAGAGAAATTTTGAAATTTGATAGGTTAATTTCATTGAAAATACATCGCTTAGTAGCGAGTCTCCAAGACATAGTCTTGTCCCAAATACGTTTTTGCCGTTTTACTTGTTTCCATGTTACATCTACAATGAAATCAAATCTTTGAACATGAAAAAGTATGATTTGCAAAATGCTCCTATTTCTTTGATTCTAAGACACCATTGATTGTAAGATTGTGCTATCAGTTTAAAATTAAAAGTGGGTAAAAACATGTTTAAAAGTTACTTTAAAGTTCTATAGATAAATTTGAAAATGTCATCTGTAACTTTTATTTGGAATGAAATGCTAAAAAATGAACACAATTTATTCATTCACCCCTAAAGCTATTTTGAATATATACTTTCATTTCAAAGCAAAATTATATTATAATCTTTTTGAAAACATTTTAACTAGCAGATACAGTCTAAATTTTAGTTGAATTCAACACCTATAGTATTATATAATCTGAAATGACAAGCACGAACAAACAGAAAGAAGATTGTTCTCTTCAAAACTTTGATAGTCAAAACTATTAAAATCATTCTACAGACATTCTAAGTATAAAATGTTATATGAAAAAACTGGCAAATATGTTATATATAACATGCTCATATTATTTACCTCATTCTTTTTATTTTTAGCTGCAACACTATTTTCTTCAATCAACTGATCCTCAATTCTACCATTTTGTTCTGATATTTCTATTACTTTTATATTTTCTATATCTTCAGTTTTATTTTGTTCAATGTTTTTATTCTTTTTCATTTTTTCTTTCTGATAAATAAAACATACAATTAAAGTAATTATATAATTTTTATTCAAACATACATTATGAATTCTTAAAAAGCTGAAAATTGTCATTTTTATTTTTATTTTTGACAGATCTTAACATTAAAACATTATAATTAATATTACAAATGTTCTATCTCCTTTTGAAACAATTCAAATTGTACAGTACACTGTAATCCTAAATAGATTTAACTTTTATATAAATTATTTATAATTATAATATGCATGATGTCAAGCTATAAAATAATAGTAATTAAAATAGTACTGGTTTAATTTTTTCTATAATTAAAATAAATATAATTTAGTTCAAGAGAACAAAATTTTATACCTTTCCAACTTTATGTTGTTTCCCAGATTCCCTTTCTTTCTTTTTTTTAATTTTATTCTTTTCATTCTTCTCTTCAACTTTATTAGGCATTACAATATGGTGTGTTCGTACAGGTAGTTGTTCATCATCTCGAAGAGGTCTAAATAAGTATAAAATAGTTAAATGAAGTTTCTGTAGAAATGCAATTTAGTTTATTCATAGTCAGAAGCTAATAATATTAATAGTATCTCATAATGTTTAATCAAGAATAAATTTTGTATGCTATGAAACATTCCTAAATTATTAGGATCTATAAGTACAATATATCCATCATATAAAACTATGTAATAAATATAGCATTATTTTATACTTTACTAGCTTACCCGTTGCACATTGCTGCGATCTCAGAAGAAAGGAAATTCAAGCAAACTCGTTATGATAAAATTCAATTTACATTTTATTATTTTTATTGAAACTTATTATTATTATTCATTTTCATCGGTAAAACATTTCAAAGTGTCGTTTCAATTCTATTTATTTATTGGAGTGCTTGTGGATACACGATATTTTTTGTTTTTCCGTCTGGTGTGTACACGAATAAATCAGAAGGTTT
>NW_019386152.1:96908-104993 GCF_000671375.1 Centruroides sculpturatus | reverse complement strand
AATTTTCATGAATTACTTTTTATCTTTTTACACACTTCTTTATGCATTAAAACATTTAAAAAGTAAGTAAAATAAAAATGCAAATTATTGCTATTTAAACTATATATATATATATATAGTTTAAATAGCAATAATTTGCATTTTTATTTTACTTACTTTTTAAATGTTTTAATGCATAAAGAAGTGTGTAAAAAGATAAAAAGTAATTCATGAAAATTCATCTTTAAACATTATACTCTTAATTAAGATTTTGAAGTATTTGACTTCTATATTAATGCAAAGTAAAAAATTTGCATTTATGGATGAAAAGTCTTGTTTCTTTCTAACATTTTTGGAGATTTTATATTTTTTGTATTTAGACAAATGATTTTTTTTAACAGTTTTTAACAGTTTATGACTTAAATATTTAATCTTTAGCATGTTGTTATGGCATCTTATAAGCAATGCATGTATACAAATTCCATTGGGTATAGTGGATATTTTATTACTTACGACAGAATTGTTTTCTATTATTCTTTAATCATATTTGATTTATTTTTAAATATTGAATTGAGCCTTTTTTTATTTTTTTACTTTGATTTTGATAAATCAAATATAAAAATAAAGCTATACAAGGATAAGAACAATAGATATTTTATAATAAGTAACAAAATATCCACTAACTACATCTTATGAAATGTATGAGGTCAGTCCAATATTAAAGGCACAGGCCAAAATTACACTAACATTTACAATTAAAGAAAATATTTAATGCATTTTACAAAAACTACACACTTTTGTTTATTTCTCGACATAATTGCTGTAAATGTTGAGACATTTATCCCAGCATGATACTAGTTTGAACATCCCTTCACAGTACTGTTGCTTGAAGTAGTCAAGAACGGTGTCTTGCAATTCCTACTGATTCACGAAGTGTTTCCTTGCCAAAAATTTCTTTAAAGGTCCGAATAAATGAAAATCTAAGGGAGCTAAATCTGGACTATACTCCACATGGCAAATCAAACCAAACTGTGATTGGTACAATGGAGATCCTGCAACATCTTCTGTATGGTCCAGATTTAGCCCCCTTGGATTTTCATTTATTTGGACCTTTAAAGAAATTTTTGGCAGGGAAATGCTTTGTGAATCAGTAGGAATTGCAAGACACCGTTCTTGACTACTTCAAGCAACAGTACTGTGAAGGGATGTTCAAACTAGTATCATGCTGGGATAAATGTCTCAACATTTACAGCAATTATGTCGAGAAATAAACAAAAGTGTGTAGTTTTTGTAAAATGCATTAAATATTTTCTTTAATTGTAAATGTTAGTGTAATTTTGGCCTGTGCCTTTAATATTGGACTGACCTCATACATTTCATAAGATGTAGTTAGTGGATATTTTGTTACTTATTATAAAATATCTATTGTTCTTATCCTTGTATAGCTTTATTTTTATATTTGATTTATCAAAATCAAAGTAAAAAAATAAAAAAAGGCTCAATTCAATATTTAAAAATAAATCAAATATGATTAAAGAATAATAGAAAACAATTCTGTCGTAAGTAATAAAATATCCACTATACCCAATGGAATTTGTATACATGCATTGCTTATAAGATGCCATAACAACATGCTAAAGATTAAATATTTAAGTCATAAACTGTTAAAAACTGTTAAAAAAAATCATTTGTCTAAATACAAAAAATATAAAATCTCCAAAAATGTTAGAAAGAAACAAGACTTTTCATCCATAAATGCAAATTTTTTACTTTGCATTAATATAGAAGTCAAATACTTCAAAATCTTAATTAAGAGTATAATGTTTAAAGATGAATTTTCATGAATTACTTTTTATCTTTTTACACACTTCTTTATGCATTAAAACATTTAAAAAGTAAGTAAAATAAAAATGCAAATTATTGCTATTTAAACTATATATATATATATATAGTTTAAATAGCAATAATTTGCATTNTTATTACAAATATCGTAAATAACAGTTCACAAATGCATATATAGAGATATTTTTTGAAATAGGGGGAAATGGTCTTCACAATTTGAAATCGATCGAACACACTGTCTCAATACACTCGTATAAACGCGCGCCATCTATCGTGGATTAAATGTACTATGCAAGAAACCTTCGCGGGAGTGTATTAAAAAACTTTCCTAAGTTTTATGGCAATCGTACTATGCCACAAACCTGCGCAAGAGTATATTAAACAACTTCCCAAAGTTTCATGGCAATCAGATAAACAGTGTGGTAATGCATGAAGGACATAAGACAGACACACAGACACACATTCATTTTTATATATATAGATTATCAATTTTTTCAATCAGTTCTGTATTAAGTTATGTTAAGAAAAATTTTATTAGAATTGGGCAAAATGTATAGCCAGATATAAATGAGGCAGCAAAAATGTAACCACTGGATAAATATATTTCAAAATAATATCAGTACACAGTCAATATTCAGGAAATGACTTTTGAAAGTCACAGTATGCAAATGGCATATCTTTGGGTATGTACTGATGTTATTTTGAAACACATTCATCCAGTGATTATGTTTTACTTCCTCATTTATATCCTGGCTATACATTTTGTCCAACCCTGTAAAAGTTAAAAAATATAAAATTTTATAATAATCTACTTGAAATAAATGACAAATCACTCAAAACATTACATTTGATATCATATTAAAAATTTCTTAAAAAACAAAATATTCTATTCTTTAAGATATTTTTAATATGCTTATCGTTTTTTAATTTTTTATATATATTATTAAAACATTAAACATTTATAAAATTGAAAGTATGTTTACAATTTCATATATATGAAATGTTCTAAAAATTTTTGTTTCCATTACTATTACTAATTAACAACAAATAAAAAATTACCTGTTCAGAATTATAAAATTATAAAAAAACAACAATGAAGAATTACATATTTACATAAAATGAAAAAACATACTCATCAAGGTTGATGTCTAAAGCTTTATGAGGATCATCTGGATTTCTATCATCATCATCTTCATCATCAGTTAATCTAGCACCATCAGGCATTTCTTCTTTTAATATTGTCACCTCATGAACAGCAGAAATATCATCTTCACTATCAGTTAAGACATGTTTTCCTTTTTTGGTTTTTCTTTTTTTCTTTTTATTTTTCCTTTGTGTATTCTTTGTTTTAATATTATGTGTATTTAAATATTTATCAGAAGAAATTAATCCTGCAATACAGTTTAAGAAAACAAAAGATTAAGAGTAAGAACTGTTTGAAATGTCTTTATTTATAAAAATAAATCAATGCTTGTCTTTAGGTCAATATGCACTTTATGTCAATATGCAATCAGAAAGCTCACATTATATAATACTACTACTAAATGTTTAGGTAAGAATAACTAATTGTACTTTTATACAAATTACGAAACTTTGTATACATTACTTTAAATTACATAATTTCAGAATATTTAATTTTCAGTGATACATATATTATATAAAAATAATTAGCAAACCAGACATGATTATAACAGCATTACTTGTTTCTTATAACATTATCAAAACAACAAATTAAATATTGCTAATAAATAATTATTTTCTCATTAAAAAATACATTATTTACATGAAAAAACATATATTTTCTCTCTTTAATTATAACTGACATTTAGCAGGCTCAGAATAAAACCAATTAAACAAATTTTTTTTTTTAATTCTCCTTAATTCTCTTGCTTATTTAGAAAACTTAATTTTATTATGAATTTGTTTTTATATCTAGTAAATTAAAAACAAATGTATTGATTACATTTATAACTATAAGTTACTTACTTACTATATTTTTATTGTCTAAAAGCATTTCATTTAAATTACCTGGTATATGTAATGGAACAGTTAAATCAATATGAGCAACAGGAATATCATCCACCATTTCATTCATGTCATTCTGAAATAATAAAATATTACTAATTAATTCATTAATTCTTAAGTTTAAAATCAATTAAGTTTACTATTAAACCTTTGGAACTTTTCTGTTTTATCCCCACCAGTTGCATTGCATGTCACATTATGTTTGAATGTGAGCTGTCACATTGCTTACAAAACAACGAAAGCATTTAGTTCAAGAGAACAAAATTTTATACCTTTCCAACTTTATGTTGTTTCCCAGATTCCCTTTCTTTCTTTTTTTTAATTTTATTCTTTTCATTCTTCTCTTCAACTTTATTAGGCATTACAATATGGTGTGTTCGTACAGGTAGTTGTTCATCATCTCGAAGAGGTCTAAATAAGTATAAAATAGTTAAATGAAGTTTCTGTAGAAATGCAATTTAGTTTATTCATAGTCAGAAGCTAATAATATTAATAGTATCTCATAATGTTTAATCAAGAATAAATTTTGTATGCTATGAAACATTCCTAAATTATTAGGATCTATAAGTACAATATATCCATCATATAAAACTATGTAATAAATATAGCATTATTTTATACTTTACTAGCTTACCCGTTCAATTGGCTACTATTATGTTTATTTCTTAATTTTGGAATTAAAGAAAAAATATAAAAAAAAGGAAACCCTTTCCTAAGTTTTGTTCTATTTATTGATACAATTTAAAATATTTTATGTCTTCAACATTCATCCATAAAAAGGCATAAGGTATATTAACAATTTTTAAAACAAGAAACACACACACTATCACTTTACAAGCTTTATGATTGGTCTTATTTTTTGTAACTATTAAATATAATTTTATGTTTAATAGTTACAGAGTCTGCTGCAATCAAACATTGTGATTCAAAAGTTTTAAATCTATCAAAGAATTTAGGAAGTACAGATATAAATGACTTCAAACATTTTCATTTTAATAAAAAAAAACCCTGTTCAAATTGAAATAAAAAAAAAACACTAAAAACTTCTTTATACAACTAATTATGAATGAAATAAGAATGAATGATCAATTATGAGTGAAATAAGAATGAATGATCAATTATGAGTGAAATAAGCAAAAATGACTTTTAATGAAGGTAAAAAAATAAACAAACTTCAGATAAATAAAAAATTGTTTTAATGCAAAAAAAGCATTTTTGAAAAATATCTTCACATCATCAATTTAATATAAATACTGATCAGAGAAAATATTTTTGATACTGCTTGGCCTTAAATTCAGTTTTAAAATTTGTTAATAAATAATTTTATTGGGAATAATATATAATTTATAAATTTTTAAAGTAAAAAAAAAATTAACTGTACAATATGAATGTAAAAGCATTATACAATGTGTTCAATTTAACTTTTATCCATGTACAAAATAATCTTTCCAGTATTGTAGTGTATCATTTATGCAATAGAAAAGTATAATCATTTTACAATAGAGTTTGTGAGTATAAGACATTTCATTACTGCTTTACCAATTAGTAGACTGCATGATGTTAACCCTTTTATTGTTATCAGCATTGTGTGTTACCACAAGATTTGTCAACATGACATTAATAATAAGCATCTTGTTCTTACGACTAGAAAATTTCTGTACTGTCATACAATTTACACATATCTCTTTATTAAACAAATTATTTTATTTTACTGTAAACACCACAATAAAATTAATGCACCATCTGCATATACTTGTGCAATGCTGAAAAGATATTTTTGTACGGTACTTGGATAAATGTAAAGTGAAAACCTTGTTTACTTTTATATTATTTGTGCATGTGTGTATGTATGTAAAGAATATAAAAATGACATCAAGGTAAAATGAATTAGGAACAAATTTTTACTTTTTGGATTTTACTTAAAAGCAAAAAATAATAATTATATTTGATGATTAGATGTGCAAAATCTTAGTTCATTCCAACCAATTTTTAGAACCAATTTTTCAGAATTTTTAGTTATATATCAGTAAGAAAATATATATTGATTGATTTATTTTTTTATTCTCTTTAAAAAAACTTATTATTATTAATTATTACAAGCAATTAATGCTCAAAATAATTAATGATAATTCAGTTTTGGATTGGATTTAAAGAAAATTTAGTAGTTTTAATACTTGAAATTTATATTCTTATTATTATTCACACTGAATAAACAAATTTCTGCATAATTCTATTTTTCGTGTTAGCTGCATTGCTATTTTATCAGTTGCAAGAGGCTATTTTTTGTCATAACACCAGACCATAAAGATTAATACTGTTTATAATAAGTTTAGTAAAATTTTCTTTTATCAACAGTCTGAACAGTAATTTCACACAAAACAAAATCATCAATTCATTAAAATACTACAATGGCACTGTTATAGACTCTACTTTCAGCAATGCATGTGCACACACACAAAAATATATAATATACATATACCTATCTAAACAATATGAAAATTAGATAAGACAAGAAGCAAGAGATAATAAAACGCAAATAAGTAAATATATATACATATATATAATCATCTCTTATTGCTATTCTTTGAAAATAATCCAAATATGAAAAAATCAATTACAGTAATTGAATTTACACATTTTAGAATGTTACTCATTGTACATGAAAACCAATTTTAAAACCAATGTGACACAAATGAAAAAAAAAAACAGCATAAACAATTTTAAAACTCCAATTTTAACTTATAACAAGATAAAAAAATATTTTATATATGTTCTAGTTAAATTGTAATCAAAGTACATAGCCTTTTTTTTTTTTTTTTCAAGCTTTGATCCATAAAAGAAAAGACAAGTGTAAATATCAAAATGAATTTATTACCAAAAGTTAGGTACAAACATGGTTACTTTACGACATAACCACTGTGAAGATTGAGGCATTTGTCATATCTGTGGATGAGCTTTTCCATCCCCTTGTCATAGAATGTTGCCACCAATGACTTGAGATGTGCCCTAACGTTGTTTTGATCATCATCATTAGTCTCAAACCTCTGCCCTCCTAGCAACTTTTCCTATTCAGGAAAAAGGTGGAAGTCGCTCGGCGCTAAATCAGGACTATATGCTGGGTGTTCAAAGATGGTGAAGACTTCCACCTTTCAGACTTCCATCCAGCTTAAAACTTTTTAATGTGTGAAGATTTCCACCTCTTTCCTGAACTGAAAACGTGGCTAGAAGGGCAGAGGTTTGAGACTAATGACGATCTTCAAAACAACGTTGTTAAGGCCATCTCAATTTACTGGCAGCAACATTCTATGACAAGTGGATGGAAAAGCTCGTCCACAGATATGACAAATTCCTCAATCTTCACGGTGATTATGTCGAAAAGTAACCATGTTTGTACCTAACTTTTGGTAATAAATTCATTTTGTTATTTATACTTGTCTTTGTTTTATGGACCATAGGAGCTTGAAAAAACTGCTCTCATATATCCAATTTTTTATAATAGCATAAAAATAAAAAGTAAAAGTCCAACAATTATCATGGCTTGTAATATATAAACAAAAATCTTGTTAAAAAGAAAGAAAAAAATAGTGTTTTAAGAATTCATAAATTCCAAAGAAAAAGAGTATGCTGAACATTTTAAATTTCAAAATGAGAGGGTTTTTAAACAAATAATAAAGTTGTTAAAATAATTACCTATGTAGTCAAAAGTTTATTTATTTTTAACAAAGTCATTAATATTTAAAATTACTTTCAAAAATTATATTTAAATAACTCATAATATTTTAAAAGTTTTACATCTAAAGTTGACTTTACAAATAAATAATATAGCAAAGTCTCATTGACAGTTTTAATCAACAAGAAATTAAATAATGTAATACAGTGGTACCTCAGGATACAAAATTAATCCGTTCTGAAACTGAGATTGTATCAAGAAAGTTGTAAGGTGAATCATTTTTCCCCATACAATTACATGTAAAACCAAATAATTCATTCCAACACGAAAAACACACTCAAATTAAAGCTAAGTAGTACATTAAAAAAAATAACTATAGTAAGGAAAAATGCTGAAAAATGCATTTTGTAGTTGTAAATGTATAAATAACCATAATAGAATAATAACTGATAAAAAAAAATGTAGTTTTATTTGCACTTTACCTTTGAGGATAAACGATGGTGAAGATGTAAACTGGTGGCCGAGGAGAGGGAGAAGGGAAATGATACTAAAACTTAACTTACATAACA
>NW_019386152.1:86481-90442 GCF_000671375.1 Centruroides sculpturatus | reverse complement strand
CGTTTTCCTGAAAATTTAGGAGACACCAGTGAAGAACAAGGTGAAAGATTTCACCAGGATATTAAAACTATGGAGGACCGCTACCAAGGAAGATGGGATACGCATATGATGGCAGATTACTGCTGGAGTTTAAAAAGGGATTGCTCCAAAATACATTCACGAAAGTCACAGAAAAGAAGCTTCCTCAATGTGTAACTGTTTAGTTTTATTGATGACTTTTTCCTCTATATTTGTATAGAATAATATTTGCATAATATAATAATAAAAATTCCATGTTTAGTTTTTTTACTTGATCCATGGATTTAACTTAAGATATTGAAACATATATTTCGCTAAAATGCTATATCTTAAAAATTAGAGCTCCTAGGCAAAAACTAATGCCATATTTGAATTCAGGACATCAAATTCATATGAAATCAGCTCAAAATACCTGGGCACCAAAACCACTGTTGACCTGTGTAATTTATCATTTTCTGTATTATTTGCTAATGACTTCTATGACAACTTGTATAATTAATAATTTTAGTAAAAACTACTTCATTACTTAAATATCATATGTCTTCTCATAATTTGTTGTCATAACAATTTGCAAGACTTTAAAACATTACAGTATTTAAAATTTTATTTCGTCTTTAGCAAATGATAACAATTCTACTTTATCACATTAAAATTTTAGTTATTACAAAGCCATTTCCTGAATTTTTTTGTTCTATTTTTATGACTGCTATGACTTTACATCTAACTGTAGCATTTTCCATTTCTAAAAAACTTAAACTATCCTAATTAAGAAAACCATAAGCTAAGATTTACAAATTTATTTTAATCAAAGTAAAATTAAATAGCTTCATTCATTTTTAATTATAAGTTTAATTACACTGTATTTGGAAAAAACCTGTTATTCATAGCAATGCAAACGTTTTTACTGAAATTATCAAAATTCTTCATTCTTCTAAATGTTTTCGTTAAATTATATTGCACATTTGCATTAATTAAATATTTATTTAAAAATTAAAGATTTAAATATTCTTATAGGTCATTAGTTTAATAATAAAATTATTAAATATTTTAAACAAAATCAAAGAATAAATAAATTTAAAAACACATTCTTACTCTGAAAATTCTCCACATATCCATGCAGCAGCAAATAATACCTCACAGATACTATTTCTTTGTGTATTTGCAACTAATAAATGTGCATTATCTAATAGAATTGCCTAAAATAAAATTAAAAAATGAATTGTATTCAATTTATAAAATACTAAAATAATAGATACTTAAAATTTATAATAATTGATATGAAATTTATAAATGCTGCTATATTATACAATTTATAAACCAAACAATGCATTATTTAATTTTTTCAATACACACATTATATTAATTTTATTTTGTTGCATTTCCAATACTATGCACTTGTATTCTTATGTTCATAAGTAAGTAATAGTCAGCATCCAAATAATGTCAGGATCAATCTTAATATTGTATAAGACATTAAATGTAATGTCATATGTTGAGGCAATGAGGCCATAAAACTACAATATGTAATCATCATTGCTTTAGTAAACTGTTTAAAACATCACAAAAAAGCCATTGAAAAAACTTACTTTCCATTGACAGTTTTCAAAAAGCAATACAAATGAAATAAGACAATATAAGAACAAATATAAGAAATATTTATATTACTTTCTGGAAGTGCCAGTTATAATAAGTGTAAAGAAATAACTATATGTAAAACTAAGGACAGAGATAATTGAATGTTTTCTAATTTTCTCTGTCTTTGCATTACCACATATAAGGCTATTTTTCATGTTTAAAAAACATTTACTAAAATCATGTATTTTGTTATTGAATATAAAAAAAATGCTCACTTTAATTCCAGTAATTCTGTAAGTTGTTTTAATTTATAAAAAACTGCTCACTTCAATATATTTCTAACAAAAATAATCAAAAAATAAATAGTTTCTATGATGATTCAGCAATATATTCTAAAAACAATCACATGTATTTAATCCTACCAGGAATACATAACAATATTACTGGATATATTGATAGCAGTTTTTAGAATTAGACTTATATAACCATGATTTATAAAAAACTCAAAAGAAACACTGTTGTAAACAAAGAAACACTTGTATTCAGGTATTCAGAAGCACATTTAATTTTTGATTTATTTTTTTCAAAAATAGTAGTTTGAAATCATTTGTTTGAGGTAAATAAAACTGAAGTTATGTGCATGCATGCACACAGCTTAAGTTTTATTTACTGTATTTACTTGGGTATAAGATGATCTTGCGTATAGGATGAGGTGTGACTTTAGAGATCAAAATAAAGAATATTAGGTTTATTAATACAATTCTAATTTTATTTTGTTTAATCACAAAATATTATCAAATTCATGATGAATGGAAAACAAAACCAAAACATTGTAGTGCATGTGACCAGAAAAAGTTTATTTTTAATGATTCAGAATGTGCTAATATTCATTAAAAATAACAATTTAACTAATATAAAATAACTACATTTATAATCATTGCTAAGTGNCAAAATGAATTTATTACCAAAAGTTAGGTACAAACATGGTTACTTTACGACATAACCACTGTGAAGATTGAGGCATTTGTCATATCTGTGGATGAGCTTTTCCATCCCCTTGTCATAGAATGTTGCCACCAATGACTTGAGATGTGCCCTAACGTTGTTTTGATGATCATCATTAGTCTCAAACCTCTGCCCTCCTAGCAACTTTTCCTATTCAGGAAAAAGGTGGAAGTCGCTCGGCGCTAAATCAGGACTATATGCTGGGTGTTCAAAGATGGTGAAGACTTCCACCTTTCAGACTTCCATCCAGCTTAAAACTTTTTAATGTGTGAAGATTTCCACCTCTTTCCTGAACTGAAAACGTGGCTAGAAGGGCAGAGGTTTGAGACTAATGACGATCTTCAAAACAACGTTGTTAAGGCCATCTCAATTTACTGGCAGCAACATTCTATGACAAGTGGATGGTAAAGCTCGTCCACAGATATGACAAATTCCTCAATCTTCACGGTGATTATGTCGAAAAGTAACCATGTTTGTACCTAACTTTTGGTAATAAATTTATTTTGTTATTTATACTTGTCTTTGTTTTATGGACCATAGGAGCTTGAAAAAACTGCTCTCATATATCCAATTTTTTATAATAGCATAAAAATAAAAAGTAAAACTCCAACAATTATCATGGCTTGTAATATATAAACAAAAATCTTGTTAAAAAGAAAGAAAAAAATAGTGTTTTAAGAATTCATAAATTCCAAAGAAAAAGAGTATGCTGAACATTTTAAATTTCAAAATAAGAGGGTTTTTAAACATAAATAATAAAGTTGTTAAAATAATTACCTATGTAGTCAAAAGTTTATTTATTTTTAACAAAGTCATTAATATTTAAAATTACTTTCAAAAATTATATTTAAATAACTCATAATATTTTAAAAGTTTTACATCTAAAGTTGACTTTACAAATAAATAATATAGCAAAGTCTCATTGACAGTTTTAATCAACAAGAAATTAAATAATGTAATACAGTGGTACCTCAGGATACAAAATTAATCCGTTCTGAAACTGAGATTGTATCAAGAAAGTTGTAAGGTGAATCATTTTTCCCCATACAATTACATGTAAAACCAAATAATTCATTCCAACACGAAAAACACACTCAAATTAAAGCTAAGTAGTACATTAAAAAAAATAACTATAGTAAGGAAAAATGCTGAAAAATGCATTTTGTAGTTGTAAATGTATAAATAACCATAATAGAATAATAACTGATAAAAAAAAATGTAGTTTTATTTGCACTTTACCTTTGAGGATAAACGATGGTGAAGATGTAAACTGGTGGCCGAGGAGAGGGAGAAGGGAAATGATACTAAAACTTAACTTACATAACATAATGTAACAATAACTTAAAAATAACTTAGAAAAGAT
>NW_019386152.1:63314-86316 GCF_000671375.1 Centruroides sculpturatus | reverse complement strand
ACAGCGCTGTCCAACTTATCATAGCCCGCGGGCCATATTTTCTTCACCAAACATTTCGGGGGCCAAGAAGGTTGCTGCTGTATTCAGCCAGGTTAAGTGAAGTTACGCAAACTAAATAGTACCTACTTTAAATTCAAATTAGATTTAAATTTTCACACAGTAAAATAATTTTAATATTATTAATAATAATTTAGTATCATAAATTTATTCATAGTAAAATGTACTCGCGGGCCGTAAAAATTATTTGGCGGGCCGCCACTTGGACAGCCCTGCCCTAAAAGAAGTGCTACAGGGACGAAGATTCACATCTGACAACGATGTTAAGACAACGGCAACTCAGCTGAAAACCATTTTTAAATGAAGGAATAGGAAAACTTGTGAACAGATGGACAAAGTGTATTGAAAAGCAGGGCAATTATGTTGAGAAATGATATATTTGACTTACTGAAGGTTGATTACAATAAATTCTACATCCAAAGTGCAGATAATTTTTGACTTACCCTTGTATATTATGCTAAAATGATTTTTTTCCATAAGTTCTATAAATTTCTTGGCAGATATGAACAAATTAGGTGTAGATAGAGAGAAGTGGTCTGCAGATGTGCAACAAGTTTTTTGCTTTTATATATGATGATTTGTTCCAGAGATATTAGGTTCTAAAGTTTCCCTATCATTTTGCTTAGGGAGTTAATTAAAAACTTTTTACATCATTGAGATTTTGTAACAATTCAATGTTAGATTCACTGAGTAGCTAGTTAGTAGGACTTGGCCAGAAAAATATTTATATAGGATTTACCTCCTTAATATGGTATATAAAAAGATTTTGAAATTTATTTTTTAGTTGTGTTGGGAGCTTGAATATATTTCATGTAANTGAAAACTGAGGCAATTATTTCCATATGAATCAATATAAATCCATTTAATTCAGTCTAGACACTCCAAAATACATACCAAAAATACATTTTATAGAGAATAAATATAGTGTTTAATACTAAAAACAATAAGAAATGAATATAATGTTTTTGATTGAAAATTAAGTAGACATATTTTAAAGTCTTTTTCTTTAATCCTTTTTTCCATCCAAGATAGAAAAAAACTTTAAAATAGGTCTACTTAATTTTCAATTGAAAATGGTCCTGAGTTGTGTCGTCTTTATGCAAATAATGCACAATTTTTATGCAAATAATGTTTTTGATTGATCCAAATGGATAATAACTGTTCAACATCTTCAATTGTTTGCGATCTCTGTTTCATTAGCATATTCACGCCTTTCGCTACATTAGTCTCCTTTATTGCTTCCTTTTTTGCCACAATGGAATCTATCATGGATGGCAACTTCCTGTACATGCAATCAATTTCAGCAATCTTAATCCCACTCTCATATTTTTCAATGATTTCTTTCTTCAACTTAATCATGTTCCTGGCTTTCTTCATCGAAGGGCTTCTGTCTCTGGAAGCTTTTTTGATCCCACAATGGAGCTAAAAGGAAAGCAATGGAACTGTTTGCTAGATGCATGGGGTAATGCTCACACAATGAGAAACAATACCACACTTTGCAGGAAAATGTGTGGGTCGCCCTTTGTTTTTGCAAAATTAGCAGCGAGGTCATGTGGGCACATCAACGAATTCTGAGGCAACCAATGAAATCTGAGGCAAATTTTTCACAGAAAGAATTGATGAAAACTGAAACTTACAGTATATATACAGTAATATCTCAGTTTTCATTGACTTTGGTTGAATGAAAACTGAGGTATTACTGTATGTTTTTTCCCTCTCTACCTCTGATAATTGTAGTTTGAATCTACAGTCATTTATAGATAAACCCATATGTTTTAATATTCACTGATCTGTTTGTGCATATTAGCATCTTTATAACTGAATGTATAATTTTTGATTAAAGTTTTGTGACAAAAATCTTACCTAAACTATGGGATGTTCATTAATATTCAATTTAATGTTATGTAGTCATCAAGTCAAAAGTTTGACTATGAACTGATAATTACACACAATTTATATCAATTTTTATCCATTCAGGTAAATTGCATAACATGATGGATTATTATTTAACTTTCCTGTTATAAAATGCCTTTCTTCAGTTGGAAGAGTCAACATAATTTTGTAGATCAAATTCCAAAAATGCATAAAAAATAACATTTAACACATTTTTAATATTAATTGGTACTAGCAAATAATACTTGAAAAATTTAGGACCATGAAATAGTGACATTTGACATGAACAGATAACAGTGGAAAAAAATATAATATAGAAAATTGTGTATAATCTATTCACCATCAAATAGAAATTTTATAAATATAACATACCTTTTACAAAGGTAATATTTCTATTGTAACATCTATAATAAAATTATCTAAATCAATAAAAAAAAATCAAATCATCTAAATACAATGGATCTGAAAATATTAGAAAAATTTAATTTCTTCTAAAACTGAATTTTAAACCACAGATATTAATTACACAGATAAAACAAATCACACGTGTTATTACATAATTATGATGGAAGATGGGAAGATGGTGTAAAATACCTGTATATGAATGTACATCATTACTTTCAAGGTCATTTTTTGGCACTTGGATGGCCACACACAAAAATAAACCTCATTTTCATTTTTCTCAAAAACAAATATCTAATAGCACTTAAAACAACTTATTTGTATATTGGTTGAAATGTTTTCATTGTAAGCATAAATTGGAAAGGATTTTCATAGAATGTCATCTAATAATACAATGTATCAATAACATGTTTATCTGTTTCTTTTCATATATTGTTTTCACATTAAACAATAATGAAAAACATTTCAAAAATTTTAACATACTGTATAATTAAAAGTACTAGTATATGATAAAAGTAAATACAATAATTAAAAATATATTATTATTCAAAANAATCTGATTGTTATTTTAGAAATATTTTTATATTATTAAAAAGTCATACAACATTTAATAGATGACATCATTTCTAAATTTTTATATTAAAACTTGTAAAAAAAAATCTAACAATTATTAATTATTATAAAGTCTCTGTAAATCCACACTAAAAATATTTTTAGTGCGGATTTACAGAGACTTTATAATATTTATATATAAACAGCAGTCAAAAGAAATTTAATTAAAAAAATTTAACTAACAATTATTATATTCAAGAACTTTTTAAGAAACTTAAACTTTTTATAGTAATTCATAAATTTGCTCGGAATTTAGATATTTTAGCTGTAAATTAAGTAAAATATTCTTACCATTCAAAATTAGTAATATATTGATAGTTATTTTGAGAGCAAATATCAATCACTTTACACAGTAATTCATCTCTATAATTTGTACCTTCTGCTTTATCCATATGAACCATTAACTTCTTTACTATCTCCATTAAATTTTTTTTTGATACCTTAAATAAAAATTATTATAATAAGTATCTTTAATACATTAATTGTTATAATTATTAATTACATAACAATATTAGAAGTAATGTATAAACTTGATATTATGCCTATTAAAATAAATCAAGACTAATGCCATTTGCATAAATAGGATAATTTCAAAGTATTTGCTTAAAAATATATAAACAAAAATTATAAATGGTGGTTTTAAAATTTTCTCGTATTTATTGTTGAAGTCATTTCCTGTTAAGATTATGCAAATTAAGCATTTATATTTTTTTATTTGAAATTTAAATTTTATTTTAATGTTTTTTCAATGATTTTTGTAAAATTTTAAGTCTTACTGAAGAATTTTTTAAAACAAACTTTCCATATTACTTTACATTCTCAAGCAATTGCTATATAAATTCAAGGAGTTAATTTATTTATTTTTGATTAAGCATTTTTTTAAACATTTACAGGATTTATTTTTATTGTACTATTAAATTTCTTTAGTTTTCTTTTATTTTTGTCTTTAAACAACATTCTAAAGTTAAACATAATTGATGTTCAAATCTATTATTTGTCATCAGAATTTTTTAGCTTGTTCTGTGAAATTGTTAAGTGCTTGAGACAAAGAGACAAAAGGTCTCGAAAAATTGTTTAACTGGAAATATGTAAGTTATTCCTTGAATTTATAAAGTAATTGTTTCAGTTAATTTTGATGGAGTTGATAATTTCAAGAAAGAAATATTGGGTTAGTAGTCCAAAAGTTTCTGGAATTTTTTAGTCTCATAGTATCACATTTACTTAAAAAACATTAAGAAAATAATTGTCTTTACATTCAAGCACCTTCTTTCATCAAAGAACTTTGCAAGTGCAATTTTCATCTCATCATCAACAGTGAACTGCTTTCCATCCAAGAAGTGGTACATGGAGCAGAGGAAATGATAGTCAAATGGTGTAGTGTCTGGGCTACACAGGGGCAAAGGAGAACCTCCCAGCTGAGATCAATCAGCTTCAACTGGATCAATGTTAACATGTAATTTTTGCATTGTTAGATGTTAGAAACCTACAATGTTCATCTGTGACCATTGAGTTTGGACAGCATCAGCCAAATGTTGCAGCTGAACACCTTAATTTCAGAAGTTATAATGATATTCTGTGTAATCATAAAACACACATGCATAAATTCACTCACAAGAAAATATTGACAAAATAAACTTAACGTATTTAAAATGTTAGTATTACCTTACAAAACATCTTTTCATTTATAACTGTGTACCTCAATATCCTTCGTTTATATACTGCAAAATAGACTTCTAGATGCCTGCCATCTGTTATAGAACAACTTCTAAAGAACAAATATTCTAAAGAGGTCTAGAAAATTCCAGCAACTTTTGCATCAATCTAATACTTTATATTCTTGTAAACAGATTTTATTTACAATATATTCTAATAAATAATTTACATTACTTTTAGATTAGTAACTTTGCTTTATAATAACCTTTAGAGATGTTCAAAGCAGACATTATATCAAATTTTCTCAATATTTTCTGATTTTTACGTGATGATGCCAATTTCATCACATAATTTCATGTCTACATAAGAAAAATACTCCAAAACTTAAACTATATTATTTAAAGTAATTTAAAAAAATTAATTAAAAAAGTAATTAGAACTACATTTCTGAGACATTGATGTAAATATTCTCCCTAAAATATGCCATTTTAAACTAAATGCACAAAGTACTTTTATAGATTATGATGTTATTTTTTCTATGTATTACATTCCCTTTATACTATATTTAGCATATGATACATACATGGATTTTCATACATTAGTAGATTCAGTGACAGTTTATTGGTTATAGTTAAAATGGGTTTATGATAATTAAAGTCAGTCACATAGCTTGTCTGTTTTCAGGGATCAATATTTCTCCCAGACACCATATCTATGGAAGATTGTAATATGATATTGTTGAGTTGTGAGTTAGATATCAATTTTGTGTCAAACTTACCTTTAATAAAAGTTATAACGTTTTGTTTTCCTTTTTCTTTACATCTATGTTAAAGACCTTGCTAAAATTATGGGAATAATATTACATTGTAATGGAACCAGATGTGCTGCAATTACCATCATCCAAAATAGGAATCATTTTCATCTAACAACTACAAACATGAAAGTAATTAAGAGAGTGTAGCACAATCTTGGTAATCTGACATATATTGGATCAGAAGAGTGCTAGACACATTTTGATGAGTTAATAATTTAAATACAACAAAAATGTGATGCAATTAAAATAATTGAGTACATAAACAAATTTGACAGCATGAAGTCAACTGTTAATGATACAGAAAAACCCAAGTTAGACTACTGATAAAAAACATCCAAATGCCAAGTTGGTAAATTACCACTAAATTTAGTGGAAACTGGAGTTTGAACTAATGGGAAGCTTCTCTATGACTTGGCAGCAATGCTGGTAGTATTCAGGAGTTGACTAGTGTCTGATTACTGGCTACGTTATGTCAAACTTGCAAGTGATTGAATCAACACGATTATGCTGTATTTAATAAACATGTAACTATATTAATACAGGGTATTTCGAAACTCATGGGCAAAAATTTATGGGGTGATAAAAAACAACTAAACAAACCATTTTCACCATACAATGCATGGACAGAGAGCAAGCGGTGAACTGCTAGATGGCACTGCAATGGAAAGCATAAAGCGCGAGTTTTCTTACACATTGTCATTTCTACCGCGGATTTCAGAAGGCATGGTGACGTACAGTCATCAGGAAAAGACAGACATGCATTTTATGTACAGTGCAGCACTTTAGACGCTAAATTCCCAGGATGACGGATTGGTCGAGGTGGGACCACATCTTGGCCGGCACACTCGCCCGATCTCTCCTGTCTGGACTTTTTCCTGTGGGGCCATTTGAAAAGTCTCATGTATGAAAGCCCCATTTCATTCATTCATTCATATTTTATTTAACACATTAGGTACAATGCATCTGAATGCCACATAGGTATAACCCAGTTCCGTCACAGTCGATTAATACATTAAGCAGATCCAGTGAAGATAATTGATACATAACAAATGGGAAAAATAATGGTTGAATCAAGAATATACATAAGCAGGAAAGGCATACATAAAATTGTGTAGATAAAATGGTTACACAGTATTCAATACAATGATGTGAGGATCCGAATCCTGACTTTTAGTATGTTTACATCATTAATTCATAACGTCACATCGTAACTATAACCTCGTTAAATAACTGTCAACTTTTACATCTGGGAGCAAAACATCTGTTAAGTTCTCAGGCCTGATAATGACGCTTTCTTATCACCTCTCAACCTAATATCTCGATTTCATCTATTCAATATAGAACAGAACAACAAAGTTAGGGCAGTTGTCGCTCCGTCCTAGAAGAGACAAGTCTCCAGCTCCGCATCCCTTTACGTATGTGCAGTGCTTTCCACTGGATTAACTTTGTCGTCCATCAGACTTATTAAGTGCCTATTATTTGGATTAACGTCGTCGCCGAACCAGAATACTTGATTACCTAACTGGACTAACTTCATCATCAAGAACCTCAAGTCTGACTAGCGAATCACTAAAAACTACAACTTACTAGCAAATCAACCAAACTCCAGGTATTTATTGCCATGCATTTTTATTGTAAACTCTCTCTCTCAAGACCTGAGGACTTTAAGTTAACTCTGTCTAACATATATAATATCAAATACAACCAATATATCTAAATTCTATCATATTCAATTCGATATATTGTATGTCCTGTATTGCCTATCATTATCAATTAAACAGTTGTTATGTTGCATAAGTCACTTCCAGGGCGCTGTCTCTCCCTCCATCCCGAACCGGATTTCTCCATTACGCGATTGCTCGCGTAACCTAGTTAGCATGGCTTCCGTGTCAACCTAGACGTGGTGGTGTCATCCTGACAGGGCATTGAAGAGGTGCCGACCCTTTGGTCACAATAATATACAGAGTAACAAACAGAATAATTATATACAAAAGGTAGTATAGCATACATACACATGAGGATAACTAAGCACAGTCTCAGAAGACAATTACACTGATAATAATTACATTTACAATACAAATTACAGTTATGGATTTTATTGCAAATTCGGTTACAGATATTGAGTACAGATTACATAACAAATCACAATATCAACTACCAGTTACTAGTTGCAATACAAATATAATTGCAATATCATGGTTCAATGACAGTGAGCTGCTAGTTGAATGCTCTTATAGTAGTCCTTCCAAAGTACATGTTTATTAGCGTCATAAATGTGTCGTAAGCGTCTCTGTTATCAAAGGTTTTGTCACAGTCATTCGGCCACACACCACCATAAGCCTCAATTGTAGTCTTTAGTTGAAGTCTTTCCAACTCCAACATGGGACAGTAAAAGATGTAATGTTGACTGCCGTCAGAGACCCCACAAAGAGAGCAGTTGAAGTTGGGCATGTTCTTGAATCTTGCAAGGTAAGATTTGAAAGTTCTGTGGTCGGTCAGGAACTGACTAATACACTGACCAGGCCAATACCAACAACAGTCAAGAAAGCGTGCAATATTGAGTATGAAGTTACAAATGGTGGAATGGTTATTAATATGCGCTTCCCAGTCTTGCTGCCAGGATGCAATTAAATCTGTCCAGAGAATGCTCTTGACAGTGTTGATAGTCAGCTGCTTATAGGCAATGGGAAGATTTTTATTTTCCCCAGCAGTTCTTGCCAGGGCATCGGCCCTCTCGTTTCCAGGCATATCCTGATGGGCATGTGTCCAAAGAATGTGAAAGGTATTTCTGGAGTTGTCAATGAGATCATGTATGGTGGTGGATATTGAATGGTACGATTTTTTCTTCAGTAGAGTGATAGACGATACACTATCCGTGATGACGACGACTCTTTTGTGTGAGAGGTTGGAGTTTGCCCAAACAACAGCCATCCAGATGTGAACAATTCTGCCTATAGGACAGTACAGTTTTCCCCCCAACCTGTACTGCCCTGTTGTTGTGGTAGGTGGCATATCCACTGCTGACACTAGTAGTAGTCTTGAAGCCACCCATGAAAAGTTCTATGTCAAAGAAATTGGGCGGCATAAAGTTGAGCCTTTGAAGATAGGAGGGGTGTTTAGTTAGTCCGAAGGGTATGTTTCAAGATCCTGGTGAGAGATAGTAAGTTTGGTGGTTTGTATATTGGCTCCCCACTTGAGACATCATATCCTTTCTTGTAGTCCAATATATTTGTCCAAAGGTGCCTTCTTGGCCAGGACATGAAGGGCAGTGTTGGGGGTCATCCTGTAAGCTCTTGTAATATGAAAAAGGGCCCTTCTTTGAGTGGCAATGAGCTTTCTTTTGATATGGACCTTGCAGACAGCCGGTCCCCAACTGCCACAAGCATAAGTGATTATAGGAAGGAATATCTGATTGTAAATAGCCTCCATTGCCTCAGAGGCTAGACCCCATCTTCTTCTTGCAAAGCCCGCAAATGCATTAAAGATCCACTCTATTCGATCCATTATATATTCTGTGTGGGCATAGTAGCCTATGGTCAAGCATCACACCAAGATACCTGATGTTCTTTTTCACTGTAATAGAATGGCCCCCCATTTTAATAGTGGAACTCTCAAATAAAGGTTGCAGTGCCTAGGTTTGCTTAACACTATGCTGGTTGTTTTCCTTGCATTGAAATTTAATTTACAGTCTGCTCCCAAAGTCAGGATGTTATCCAGTATTCGAGTACCATTAACTTCAATATCAGCCCTAGAACGACACCCAAGGAGCACCAAGGCATCATCGGCATACACAATGGTCTTGTGCTGTCCAAAATCCCGCTGTAGAAAGTCTGATTAAAGATTGGGCCCAAGACAGATCCTTGAGGACAGCCACATATGACACTTGAGTAACAGTGTGCCCTCCTCACTGCAACATGGCCGATCTTTCACTAAGGTAATCTCTGAGAATTCTGTAAATGTTTGTGGGACAGTTCATGTTCCTGAACTTTTGTAATATCAATGGCCATCAGGCACTGTCAAATGCTTCCACGATGTCCAGACTGATGGCCAGAACATACTTATGTTGGTCCAGTAGTCGATTAACTTTACTGACGACTTCATGAATGGCATTGACTGTAGATCTCTGGGGCCAGAAACCAAATTGGGAATGATGGAGGATGTTGTTGTGCTCCAAGTGCCACAGAAGTCTGTTATTAATGAGCTTCTCCAATACCTTGCTGAGAACTGGCAGCAGGGATATAGGTCTGCTCTTGACAGGATTGCCCGGCTTTGGCACAGGGATAATCTTTGCATGCTTCCAGATATGTATGAAAGCCCCATCAGCTCCGATGAGGACCTAGTTGCCAGGATTTCTGTTGCTGCCAGTGCCATCTGAGACATGCCAGGTGTGTTTGAAAAAGTGTGCTGCGCGCTACGTTGCAAGTGTAACGCCTGCATTACACAGGAGGTTGCTCTTTTGAGCAGTTTCTGTAATTTTGCCAAACATGCTGTCAATAAAATTATTTAGTACTTCCTCTATCTGTTTGGTGTTTCATTCTTTCATGTGACAGTAATGGATACCTCCTAGCGGTTCACCGCTTGCTCTCCGCCCATGCATTGTATAGTGAAAATTGCTTGTTTAAATGTTTTCTATCACCCCTTAAATTTTTGCCCACAAGTTCCAAAACACCCTGTATGCATATGCAGATCTTATGGCAAACTTAAATCATGAATTAAATCTCTGAAACAAGAGAGAAATAATGGTGGCACTGTTGGTTTGTTGGAGCATGAAGACTTCTATGATTGGAAGAATATAAATCACATGCAATAAATGAAACTGATTGGCTGTGGTGTGACATGCTGTAAACAAATGATATACTATACTTTCATCACACAATCATTCTGGTGTACCATATGACATAGATGTATTTATGTCAAAAAGCAAACATATAATTACATAAATTTGTTTTTAATAATAAATAACAATTACTAAATATTAATTCAAAAATCAAATTAGAAAAATGAAAAACCAAACAAATAATAAAATGACAGTTATTAATTTCTATATTCTAATAATATGAATATGGAAACACTATTATTGAAATCATTATCATGTTTTAGAATTTAATAAATTTTCAATATTTAAATACAGTACTGTAATTTTTCTATTTAATTCATTATCAAAATTATATTTATATAATATTTTTATATACATTAAATTAAATTTGGATTAAAATTTTTTTTTTAATATTAAGGAATATTTTCCCTAAGAGAGCAATTTGTTTTTACTTCCATATCAACAATATAGTTTAGTGGTAAAAATAAGCATAGTTATTTTATCAATATCCACTGGATATTAACATTTCTATTACTTTGTATTCATTAAAATAAATCATTAAGACATATTATAGATATAATATAAATAATTATGAATAAAACTTTACCATTCCATAAAGAAGATCAAGTGCACGAAGACGAATAGATTCATCTTTATCATCCAGGCATTGCAATATTAAATCTTTGTGTGCTTGAACACTCTTTGGATGTGTCTTCAATATTTTAGACATGGCAAGAAGACCTAGATACTTTACTAAAAAAATTTCATAAAAATTATTACTTAAAAAATAATTTCTAATTTTGTAAAATATTAGATTTAATCATAATTAAATATTCATAATTTAAATTTATTTTCAAAATTTTATACAATAAAATAGACTAATTTATTCTTGTTTTTGCCAGTTATTTTTAAAGATTTTTTTGAGGTCTTCTGCATAATCAGAAAAACTAAACATTAATAAAAATTTTGAGAGAAAAGAGAGATTCATTATGAAAATAATTTTAAAGTTAAAAAAGTGATCTTGTTTTTGATAAAATTAATTTTTTGTATGAATAAATTTTATTAGTTAATACTTTATCCTATTCCAGCATATCAATTCAAATTTCAAATAAAAACTATATTTCAATTAAGAATTGCAGTCCTGGAATTATAGGACTGTGATTTCCTCAATCCTGAAATCTCAGAATTGGCTGTTCTTATGTTCTATAAATATTGAATATACAGTAGAGCGTCGATTTTCCGAAAGTCAATCATCCGAAAGATTTCCAGTCGGCAAATTTAAATTTTCGTCAGTGCTGTGGAGCTTCAATCTTTGGCTATGTCTTGGGCTACTCAAATATTTTACGCTTTTGATACTAAATTAACATCTGAAGTATAATTTTTTATTGTTTTTATATTTTTCAATACATTTATTTTGTTTGTACAAAATAAAAAAATAATTTTTAACAATACAATAGTCTTTGTTAGGCTTTACATCGACGAAAATTCAATGCGAAGTGACACACAACGGAAAAAATTTCAACATCGGATACGTTAAACTATTTTTTCGTACATAAATCGGTTATCCGAAATATCAGTTATACGAACAACCCCAGTCCCCAATTGATTCCGAAAATCGACGCTCTACTGTATATTATAAAATTTGGCATAAGGTGCCCATAGGTCACTAATATTAATCTATACACCAAGAAATATAATAAGTGTATTATTAAAGCATGTTTAAAACTTTAATAAAAATAAAATTAACTTACAGTTTTGATCTGTATCTTCTATCAAAATTCTTAACTTCTGAACACACAACTATGCAAATATATTAAAAATTAATTAAATTTCAAAATAAATGCAGATTTTTTGTTGTTTTGATATTTTTAAATTTAATTATTATGAACAGAACACTTTAATTAATGCTTTAGTTAATGTTGATTTAAAGCATGATACAAATTGTATAAAAACTATAATATAGCATATTCTCTATAATTATTGTCATGAAATAAAACTTTTAGATAAAATTTCAACATGAGAATTTAAAACTCTATTTTAAATTACATATTTAATCCTAATTATTCATCTTTGCACTAGATGACAACCTAACTACCTTAAAATCAAATTTCATTGTTTAACACAAAATACGATCAAATAATAATATGAACTTCTGATTCTAAACTGATAATTGTCATATTGTGTTTGTGACTGTTATAAATTAATGGAGTCATTATATATCAAACTGATCAATAGAGTATTACAAAAATAATCAAAGATGATAAAAGTTCAAAAGTTTATAATTCATAATAATTATGAATGTTTCCATAAATATTTATGAGCTTATGTAATGTTACAATGTAACATACTCTGTCTTATGCTGTTAAAACTATATAATTTCCTTTACCTACAATATGTAGACAATATCTTTTGCTTGAGAAGGCTTGGAGGAGAAACTATTATTATTTATAGAAATGCTGTTATTGGTCTACTCTTCCATTTTATTCACCATAAAATATGAGGTCATTGGCAAAATATCATTCTTGGATCTGCATAGATACAGATCTACAGATGGAATTATGTTTTCTGTGTTTTATAAATTCAACGTCGTGTCCCCATATAATTCCATCAACAGCCTTCCAACCTTCCAGTATGAAAATTTTACTATAACAGCTACCATACACAGGACATTTCTCTTTTCCTATAGTTATGTAGTGGTTGACAATGCATTGCGATACGTAAGGCATATTATACACTTGCAAAATTCAAATACTGTAAGGTCTCTTTTTATGCGATTTTGAAGTTGTGCGGTTTGTATTTCATTCAAATATTTCTTGGACAAACATACATATAGGCTTGTTTAGGAAGCCTGTGTATAGACAGTCTCCAAAAATCGTGGAACACTCAAAGCTCACTCCATTTGTTCCACTGACATATAACATTTATGGATGTAAAGGACAGCTAGACCTACCTTAATTGCTTTAGTTCCTAGCAATTTTTGATATAAATGTAATTAAACATAAAAAATACTTAAAACTGAAAAAAAAGGAAAGAAATGCGTTAATTTTGAAGGAAAAGCTTCAAAGNTGCATAGATACAGATCTCCAGATGGAATTATGTTTTCTGTGTTTTATAAATTCAACGTCGTATCCCCATATAATTCCATCAACAGCCTTCCAACCTTCCAGTATGAAAATTTTACTATAACAGCTACCATACACAGGACATTTCTCTTTTCCTATAGTTAGGTAGTGGTTGACAATGCATTGCAATACGTAAGGCATATTATACACTTGCAAAATTCAAATACTGTAAGGTCTCTTTTTATGCGATTTTGAAGTTGTGCGGTTTGTATTTCATCCAAATATTTCTTGGACAAACATACATATAGGCTTGTTTAGGAAGCCCGTGTATAGACAGTCTCCAAAAATCGTGGAACGCTCAAAGCTCACTCCATTTGTTCCACTGACATATAACGTTTATGGATGTTAAGGACTACTAGATCTACCTTAATCGCTTTAGTTCCTAGCAATTTTTGATATAAATGTAATTAAACATAAAAAATACTTAAAACTGAAAAAAACAAAAGAAATGTGTTCATTTTGAAGAAAAAGCTTCAAAGTTTAACTTCCTTTGTCTCGCCCTTCTGTGAAATTTAACACGATGAGTCATTGTTTACACATCTGGGTGACTTTGAACACAGCTGGAGTTGGATTTCCCGAGGCATTCTCATAGACGTCGCGGGAGGACAAGGGTTTAAAGTAGGGTGAACACTAGCTGGCAGTATATTTTAAAATATTTTTTAAAAATTTGGAGACTTAAAAAACATTCCAAAAATTCAAAAAAAATTTTCAAAGGCCTTAAAGACCGTGTTTTATGTAACGCTATGTAACCTGCCCGAGTTAACTCGGGCGAGGAACTAAAGGGGTTTTAATTAACTCTTCACATCCAGATGTCAGTGATTTATTTTTAGAGTGAGCTTTTGCAATTCGGGGATTCTCCTTGTACATGATACTTACCATCGATAAGTCACTATTACATCATTCTGAGTTTTTCATTGAAAGGCATAAACTGTAATTGTTTTGAAATTAAATTTTATTTTAGCGGTGTTTTGTTCATTTTTATAATAAGTAGCGAGTTTAAATCTTGCTGATTTCAAGTTGAAGTATTTAGCAGCCTATTTCTTTTAATTTCTACAAACTTTTTTATGTGGTTTTAAGTTAATTTTAACTTGTTGTTTTGGTTTTATGCGATTTTAGAAAATTACGGAACGTATCCCTACTTTTTCAACGCAAGTAAAGTCTTTTTTTATGCGAATTTTTTATATGCGCTTTTCTGTAGAACGTATCCATCACATAAAAAGAGACCTTACAGTAAAGAATCTTCAAATACCGGATTAATATAAAAATAACCACTTAATAAAACCAATAACCGGTATTAAATAATCGTAAAATGAACTGCGAACGTTTTCGGTTCCTTCCCTAGGACCTTTCTCAAGCAGCGATTCGTCTTTATTCTAAATATTGGTTTTATTAAGTGGTTATTTTTAGACCTTACAGTACCTGGTTAACTGCTTAAAATGAGCATTCTTCCCACTATCCACTCTAAACATAAAAAAGACCTTACTTACTATACATACAGCCTGCAATACCATACTTAGGATTTCTGTCAATAGCTGTCACAAGCATATTCAAAAAATTTGGGGGTTTTGTCCCATTGGCTCACCAACCTACCTTACATAGCCTTTTATGCAATGAGAGAGAGAAAGTTGACTTGCTGGAAAAATCAGGGATATACGCTATATCTTTACAACACTGTTTCTTGGGAGTGACAATCAATTATATTGGAGCTACTACTAGAATGCTCCAGACACGTGCCTAAGAACATCACAAAAACAAATGAAATGATAGAACTGACTAAAAACGTCCTGAACCAAGTTTATGAACTCCTCTAGTTCCACACGTTAATTCTTAAACATTGCCAGAATTGAAGAATGTTATTCCTGTAGGAGATATTTTATATCACCTCCCATCTATCATGTAACAGCACCATCCTCAACATTCCAAACTATAAATTGTGTTATAAAGGGTGGAGCAGAAAGGATGGATGTTTTTTAAAAAATCACAACATCTGTAATTGTTACTACAAAACATATTTGTTGGGAGATGTGAATTCATATTGAAACAGCATTTTATAAAATCAAGTGTAGAAAACAACATCTCCTATGTGGTGTCTGTTCTCAGTGATGCATTTCTGAAGGCGATTTTGGCGACTTTCACGCAAATAGCTTCCTTCAGTTCTTACAAAGAATAGGCTTATGCTCATATACATGCCTTGAGGTGTCCCTACAAGAAATAATTGCACATGGATAGGTCAGGCAAACAAGGAAGCCAGTGGCCAAAGTTTTCAACACAAAAATGTATATGTCAGGCGTTCTGCACAGCCATCCTGTAAGCCTAGAAGTTTGACAATGGCGTTTGGAACGTCAAGCATGATTCCACTGACGTTCCAAACGTCATTGTCAAACTTCTAGCTTACAGGATAGCGATGCTGAATGACTAACACGTTTCTGCGATGAAAACGTCTGCTACAACATTGCTAATGAATGTCACTGAATCTGGAAATGAGATGACCAGGGAAGAGATGACAAATAATGTCAATTGATGTTCTAGCTGTGTGGGCCATTGCCCCATCCTGTTGAAACCACACGTCTAATGGGAATATGTTTCCATTGTATGCAAGGATGCGGAAACATATTCCCATCAGATGTGTATGACTGAGTGTAAGACTGTTTTGCCAGTCGTATGCAAACACACAGTGTTCTATTGTCCATGGCTCCATGCCTTCAACTGAAAACACAATGCTAAGACCTCAATACTTTCACACTACCTGCCACAAATCTGCCACTCTAACTGGTAGTGAGTTCTAGCCATTTCAAAAATCCTTTCAAAAATGTCCGTCCTTTCTGCCCCACCCTGTATAATTGACTAATATCATAAAACTACAGATTATTATAAAAAAGTGTTTCATTTTTTATTTTGTGTTAAAAATTTATTTAACTTTAATTTTTAAAACAAAATAAAAAATAAAACACTCTTTTATAATAATCTGTAGTTTTATGATATTAGTCCGTAGTTTTACGATTTTATTATCAAATTTCATACATTCCATGAATGCACAGCTGAAACAATTTTTAAAAAGTTATCCATTATGTTCTATTTTTTAAAAATTGCCTGTTACAACTATCCTCATCAGGCTGATTCTAATCAAATCAGCTTGATGAGGATAGTTGTAAGCTATCAAAAGTACTTGCAATCTTGAATAAAACATTGGTTTTAATACCATAAAACAGAACATGTTACATCATACATTACACTAGATCATTATTTGGTGTGAAGTGCAATTAATTTTCTTATTTATAAGCTTCATATAAACTAGTAAGTAATTAACTTTCTACTTTATTAAACAAAATTTAATATCTTTAGTACATTGTTTATTTACAAATAGATATGTGAAGGTTGCTGCAATTGGATAGGAGTATTATAGGTTGTAATAAAACTTTGATAAAATTATTGATTAATGTTGATGTTTTAGCAAATACTAAGCATGTATATACCTGAATGGATGCAGAATGATTTGGCATTCCAGATGAAATGGAAATCAAAACTGAAAATATAAATATTCTTACAAAACATGGCAATTATTACTGTATATGTAAAAGACTTTAAAATTAATTATATAGTGCCTTCTATAATAATAATAAAATAAATAAATTGATTTATTAATATTGTATCAGCAATTAAAATATTACAATAAATTTATCCAAAATCAAAATATCTAAAAGCTGCATTTACATGTTTACTAATAATTATTTTTAAAAAGTAAATAATTTCTATTTAAGTACAAAAGATTTTAAGTTTGAAATTCACAATAATTTTATTTATAATGTATTATCATGTTCATACTGCATTATTCATTTTAAATCGTACTGCATATTTATATTTTATATTATCCTTGTAATATAAATTATTGTTCTACATGCATAACATCCTGTTATTCCTATGCAACAAAAATAAAACTTAGAACTTTCATTTGACATTATCTGAAAAATTATTCATATAATCTAGAACCAATTGACACATTTCTATTTAAAAATACTAAAAATTAATACATATCATTATTAATTATATGTAAATAAAATAATTAACACAAACATTTTAGTTTTACAACATATAGTAATAACCATAATTCTACCTACCAGCTATCACAGTATTGATACATTCATACAATAAAGACATTGCTGAAGTACTAGAAGTAAAAGTAATTGATTTCAGATTATAATATTTTACAATAGTTGATTCACATTACAAATAAAAATATTTTATTATAATATAGTAGTAAATTATTAAAGTATTTTATGGTATAAGATTTATATTATTTTAATCTAATTATTTCATAAAAAATATATATTACTATTTATTTCTTATATTAGATTACTATTATTTTTATTAGATAATAACAATTTCATATTATATATTGGTTTATTTCATCAGCACATTTCTTCATTGAATTTTTCTATAATAAATAGTACTAACAGTAAATTGGGTTAAATATTCATTGTGTTTCAATAATTTATATTAGTAAATTAGTCTATTCTGAATTTATATCATCTAAAGATGTATTATCACATTCGTACTGCATAATTCATTTTAAATCGTACTGCATTATTCTTATAATGAATTATAAGAATAAAGGCTTCTTATTGTATTACTTTATGATAAAATTCCAGATTATCTTAAGAGGAGGAATGTATTATTTACATCTTTAAACAAAAAAGGATGACAAACTTTTAGTATATCATCATTACAGAAAACATTAGTTATTTTAAATTAAAATATAGTATGTTCTGGATATTACTTTTTTTTTTATTGCTTATCTACATTCAATCATTTTGTTACATATTAGGTAGACATTTTTATTATTACAGTTGACCCCCCTATAATTACGATTCCTATAAAACTACGAAAAAATATACGTATTTTGGAAATGTTGAGTCAGATTAGTGTAGAATCGATTAATTTTATGGAAAAAAACCTTTCAATCAGCCGTAGTCCGTAAACTTGACACGTGTCAGGCTGTGATTGGAACGACTTGTAAGAAATCGGATTCCTAATAAATTGGAACGTATCTATATCTTATAGGGGGGTCGACTGTATTCTATATATTTGTGAAGAAGAATTAAAATGTTTATGAACATATGAGTGCCATAAGGTTATTCCAAAAATTCCCTTAACAAGCTACAAAGTAAAATATTTAATGCTTGTTTCTCTTTTGCCTCTGGCTCATATAAAATTTATCTTGAAGTATAAAAATGACAAAAATGGTATTTCAAGTAAATTTGACAAATTGCTTAATAGATGCAAAGACTTTAAGGTTAAAGATATTCTGAAAGGCCAAAAAGCTATAAAACTGCCTCACATGGTTTTATATCTTAATTAACTTTCTAACTGGATTGTAGAATATTTTCAATGTAGGCAAACACACATTTTGTTTTCCCACAAACAATTGAAATACTGTGACATCAGTATATATAACATCTTATAAATCGTTCCATATATTTATTATTATTATTATTATATCTAAGACTCAGATAAGTTTAAACTTTAATACTCTAAAATTTTCTGTCTTATTTGACAACTGGGCTTTTTCTCTCATTTGTCTAGCTATAAATCTGCCATATGTGACTAGTCAACAGTTTGATAAATAAAAGGAAAATTCCAGTTGTCAAATAATTTAGAATATAAAAAGCCAGTATCCAACTAATTAGAAATTAGATCTAAAAATTCTGTTTTTGTTCTGAAATGCTATTTGATAAAGCCTTTCGATATAAGGTAAAAATGCTTGCATTATAATGAACTTTATTTGTATTTTCTCATTTTGTTTAAAACAGTTGCAATATATAAATAAATATTACATTTAGTTCTTTTTCAAGCATATTTTCAATGCAAAAATAACATTGTATGATGATGATAATGGGAAATTGAAACTTCAAAATCTTGTATTATTCAGAAAATTATGTTTTGAAAAAGTGATTTTTCTTGATAACATCATTTTTGTTTATAAACTATTTGAGTTAAAGAAAAAGTAATAGTAATGGAACTAAAGTAGAGAAAGAAATCAAAGAAATCTAACTAAGAACACATTGTAAATTTGAATATAATTAAATAAAAAACCTTTCGATTTAAAACCGTTCTATTTATAGAACGGTTTTTTCAGTTTGTATTTTCTGAGAAAGGCCGATAAATTTAGTGGCCGAAAATGTTCGATCTTTATAATTTATGACTTATTTGCTGGAAAGTTTAAATTTAGGTGTGACTCTACGGTTCCAGTTTATGGTGAGGTTGTATTTATTAAATAAAAATTTCTTTTAAATCATAATTATTATATGAAATCAAAAATAATAGTTTCTATAAAAAGAATTTACCATATCAAAACAAAATAAACTTAAGATAATTCAACTTGTGTAAATAAGCAGATGAAATTTTTGTAAAATTTTTAATACATTTCTTTGAAGAAAAATATCATATTTATTGCTTCTTATTTGGCACAATTTAATATCATCCCAATATGTGATAAATATTAACATATTTATGATAGTTGCAAAATAAATCTACATCTTTCTGTGTGAGATTATATTGATAAAAATGTACATATTCTTAATACATTTCCAATAAAATATTATATCAATCTCTCAAATCCTTCATTATAGGAGAAGCCAACTTGCATTAACATACTTTATGAATTTTCTCTAGTTCAGATCTTTTAACCCATGTTCAAAAATATCCTCTAAAAATAACATTTAAATTTTTTCTATTTATTTGTTTAAAAATTAGAGTGAAAAGACCTGAAAGTATTAGGGAAAGTTTGGAAAGTGTGTTAATACAGATTATCTTTTCTCTGATATAATATGATTTCAGAGATTTCTGGAGATTAGAAATTTCTTTACAAATTGTTACATTAATATAACTGATATATATCATTCAATACCTGTACTGTTTGTCCCCTATCTCTCTGTTATTTTACATTGTTTTATATTGTTATTTTACATATTAACAAAAGTAGTGATACCATTTCTGTTACTATATAATATTTATAAAATTTTCTATAAAATAAAATGCTCTAAAATCAATATATCTTCTTATATTTTTTATTGATAATTACTTACTATTAAAGCATATTAAAATATAATTTTAATTGATTAAATCAAATATTTTATTACTTTATATTAAAATTTTAAGTTATTAATATATTTATGGCATAATACAATTTATATTTGTTTAGATGCATAGTGCTGTCAGTTACAACTACAAATAATTTATACATATACTTTAAAAAGAAACTGTTACTCAACTAATTTCAAAATAATGAATTTTACAAATTTATGACCACACCTATGCATTTGCAGAGAGAAAATTTTTAATTACTAATGTTTGTGAAAAGTAAAGACAAAAAAAAAACCCTCGAAGTGTGACTCAAGGAACACAAATACAATGCAAAAAAAGGGAACAGTAATAAAATTTTGGTGGCAATGTCACAGGTGGAAGGCTCTGTTATAAAGTGGGATGAAGCAAACATCATTAAAAAGGTACATTCTCTAACCATTGCTATGGATATGGAAAAAGTAAAGATTTACAACAGCAAGATCAAAGAGCAGTGCCTGAACAAGACAAATGCAAATGTATTACTTTCAGCCTGGAAATACATCATTGATATAAGATTTAGACATAAAACCCCTGTGTGTCCCACCTATAATCATATTTAGCTTATGTGTTATACTCTCAGTTTTTTGTATATATTTTTCTTATTAGCATATTTATTTGTATTTTGTAAACCTTGTATATTTTTTAAGTTTATTTTTTTTATTGTTAACCTCATATTTTTCATAAGTTATTTATTTAACTCGTTTCAATTTGAATTTGTATTTAGAATTCCTCAAAGGTTAAAATTTAAATTGGATTTTCTATCTGTGAAACAGTTTCTAAAAATGGTTTTAAGAAACTTGATGATGGCCTATAAGAGCAGGTTGAAAATATTAGTAATTAAAAATTTTCTCTCAGCAAATGCATAGGTGTGGTCATAAATTTGTAATTTATTCTCTGCTGAGCACATTCAAACTGTATAATGAATTTTAATGTAAACTGTTCATAATCTTTCATCTATGTTGGCTAATCTTACTGTGGATTAGCCCCATTTACAGTTGATAAAAATTGTAATTAGCTGCAATCCATTGGGAGATATAAAATGCTTATAATTCAAATTCTAACCTTTGATAAATGCTATATTAAAACATTTTTATTAATATATTTTTTTATTTTTACATAAAGATTAAAATAATGTTAAACATTCTAAATATGAAATTATTGATAATAAACTTAACCTAATAAATAATTTATAATTAAAATTTTCAACTTTTATATAAATCAAAGGAAAGGATATAAAGTAACAATTTTAGAAGTCATCATTTTTTTAAACATTTTTCAAACTTTTCAACTCCATCAATTGGAAAAATTAAATTATATACTATAATACATTTTTCAGGAAGTTTCTGACGAAAATAAATAATTTTTTACAGTAACTGAATTTCAATTTATTAAAATCTTTTTATGACAATCAAAAAAGCATATTGAATGATTTCTAAAATTGGCTAATTCTAGTCTTCCCTTTCTTTCATTAACACTTCATTTCTCTAAATACATATAGATACAGTCAAATTTCTATTTTTAAGTTCTATATTACAAATGTCTCTTTTAAAAGAATTTTTCTGTGAAATAATGAAATCTCTCACTTCTTACATTTAAAAATATACCTATTTAACAAAGTATTTATTTATTAAAACAGCCAAATAAATCTTATTCTTCATATTGATGTGTTAAAACTGGTTAAAATGAAAGTCATTTCCATGACTTTCACTAGCTGAACAGTTGTTACAGTACAGTAAGAAGATGTTCTGGATAAAATTTTTGATTACTTAGGTAAAGTTATATTTATTCATTGAAAGTAAAATAGCTTTTGGTAAAAAAATATGTAGGTGAAGATGAGCAATTATTTACTGAGACATCGTCACAATGTCGAGTTGCAATTTTTAATCATATTTTTATTTCATTTCATTTAAAATATATCCTCTCCACCTCAAATTAGTAGTGTCTTGCTCTTGTACAGTATATCATACTTTCTTGTTAGCCATAGAATTTTACTGGTCATCTATCTAACTCCATTCTTGAGGTTAAGGAAAAGCAGATGGATGGACAGACAACAGTGGAAATTTACAGGTCTAAAAATTTTTCTAAAATGAAGTTAAATTAATTTTTCAACATAAATACATGAGAACACTTAAATCAATCATAACATTTTACTATACTGTATAGTCCATTTGATTTTTTTCATATAAAATGCATATATAGTACTTTATTTTGTTATTAATATATATAGAGTAATATTTTCATGATAATGATATATAATTATGATATACTATGTTTCTTTTCACTATAAGTTCATTTTCCATTTAATAATTTTTTTATTGATATATGATGAATTTTTTGTTTTTTAGAGACAATTTGTTATATGGAAGTTTGACTGTATTTGTAAAATAAGAAATCATTAATAATATAAACAGAAAAATTAAAAAAAATTATTATCCAGATTCAAATTCTCAAATGTAATCAGATCTATATATTTTAATGCAAATATTTATATTAAAATATATAAATAATCTAATA
>NW_019386152.1:27055-63275 GCF_000671375.1 Centruroides sculpturatus | reverse complement strand
TATAAATAATCTAATATATATTATATAATATAATAAAGCCTATTATATTCTGCAATAGTAACAATGAATATCATGATTAATTTAAAATAATAATTATCTGCTATTGAATTCTATACAAAGACATTAGATATTTTTCTGTTGATCTCTGTATGTTTAATTTTCTTGTTGGTTTTCATTTGATGAATTTTATGTGAAACAAAGTATTATTTTAAATATGTTAACTTATGATATATTTGATTTATGTAAAGCAAAGTGATTATGACAGATGATAATTTAAAAATAAAATTAACAAAATGTTGATAATTGTTAAATTTTATTCTAAAAAAATTTGTTGGAATAGTAATAAAAACTATTCAAAATAAGTCTGTTTGGAATGAATAGGTATAAATTAATTGTAAATTTTTATCTAATTTGGTTACATTTTTAGTATATGGAATAATTTTATTCTTATTTGTAAATGCATTGTTTAAATTAATAAATGGAGAATTTAGTCAAAAAATTAAAGGACCAATATTAAATTATTTTTCAATATTAATTTCAATTAAATTTAATGAATTTTGCTGTTCGTATACTATTTGCTATTATTTGAAAAGTGATGATAATTAAATGAAATCCATAAAAAGATAACTCAATTTCTAGACTAAATGTTAAAATAATTAAGACAATGCAATTTTACTAAAATATATTTAATACATCTTAGTAATACAAATAATGAAACACAATAATATTTATCTAAAACCATGTAGCTTAACATACAGCACTAACTGTGCCAAGGTTCTACATGTCATAAAAAGATAAAGGAACTAATTCATTACAGAAACAACATTTAATTATATAACAAAAAAGCATAAATCTAATTTTTTAACTAAATACATTTATATAAAGTATGTTTAACTAAAAGTATATACATTTATAGCTTAAATAGAACTGTATTTAAACTCAAATAATAATTTTGTAGTTTAATTCTTTTAGCACTAATTTAAAAAGTAAATGAATTAGAACATGATTTTCTAGAATGAGAAAGTCTGACATTAATTCTATATTTTTCAAAATATATATAACATAATTGAAAGCAGAAAATTATAATTATGAGAACATAAAAAAAATAAAAAACACAATCCTATTTAAATCATAACTATAACAAAAACTGGCTGTTTTTTCTTGCTGTTGAAACAAATTATTAAATGGGATGAAGATTTTTAAATAAAATAATTTTAGAAATAAAGTAAGATTACAGTATTAATGCTTATCAACACCACTAACAACATATAAGCAATATACAGTAAACCTCGATTATCCGGACCTCCATTATCTGGATTTTCGATTATCTGGATTGTTCAAAATAAACAAAAATTTTACGAATTTGCTGATTTGCACTTGGCGAATTACGATACTGTTTATATACGTGATGGAATAACTTTTTTTGTTTTAACAACGTCTCACTCAGCACAGTGGCCGTAATCTCTTAAATATATTTTGCGTCATAATAAAAATATAACTTCACATATGTATTTATAAATAATTTTATTTTCAAATTACATCATTTCTATGATCAAGGGCGGCGTAAGGCATGGGCAACGTGGGCCACCGCCTACGCCTCATAGTCCGAAGGGCCTCGTGTTTCAAAGGTTTATGCATTACTTAAAAGCTGCGAACGCGACAAAAAAATTTTACTCGTCATAAAACGATAAATAGTTTGTCAAATTTTTATTCATAAAAATGCAGTTTCAACTGCTTTTTATTTTATAAAATCTGTCTTCTTGCGCCACCAGAGGGCCTTTTAAACAATAGGTAGTCTGTTAGCATTGGTCAGTAGTAGTCCAAATTCAATACGAACGTTTGTTTCTTGAAAATTTGATCATGGTTTAAATACAGTATTTACTTTTAATATTACCGATATGTCATCGAAAAGAAAACGTGTTGTATTATCATTAAAAGACAAATTAAAGTATTTGTTTTGATTATCCGAATTTTTCCTTATCTAGACTACCTTCATCCCCAATTAGTCCAGATAATCGAGGTTCTATTGTATCAGCAATATTTTTAACATACATAATTAAAAGCAAAAATTTCAACATTAGATAGATTTTATGAATAATACATCTGCATGACCAGCTTAATTCAAAATTATTTAGCTAACAATATGCAGACATAACAATTATACAGGGCATTCCAAAAGTTACTCTGCAGTAATGACTCTCCAGATATTTTCAAATTAAAAATTTTTTCACAAACTAAATCATTATTGCACCTTCACATATACCTATCACATATACATGATTGCATCCTCTCAAACATTCCTGGGTCATCTTGATGAGCACAAAATTGAAGCCGCTTGGTTCTAGTAGGATAGTGCAACTGCATACACAGCTCACTCATCATTCCACTTTTAGGAGATATCTTTACCAAATGAATAGTCTCATACGAAACTTGGCCTATTCAATCTCCAGACATGAGTTCTTTGATGCTCAGTCCTGGAGATTGAATGTAACATCTGCTACAGAAAGAACTGCACTGTATGGGTAACTTTTGGAACATCCCTGTAAATCTATAAATAGACTAGATTTAAATCCTATCTAGCTCAAATAGGTTAGGCTTTCAGAATCATCAAAGCACATCCAGAACCAAACAAGCTTTACCAAATATAGTTACACAATAATAGTTATATATCTCAAAGGAGATATGAAAAAAACTTGCAATTAGTTTGAACCACCATTACAAAACTCAAAATTAACAGAAATAATTTTTTACACTAATATGGAAAAAATTTCTTGCTGTAATAATGTCAACAAGAATTTAAAAGAATTATCTGCTACTAAAAAGTGATCAAGAAATAAATGATAGTTTTTTCTGAGTTTTTCTCTTTATTACTTAACTTTTATTAACACTTTAATATATTAATGAAGAATTATAGTTGCTATTGATAGCTCAAATGTATTTAAACTTAGATTAACAAATTATAAATTTTGTAATAAGTAGCTTTAACAAATAAATAAAATAAATTATTAATAGTCCTTTAATTTCAACACAGAGAAGGTCCTTTAATTTTTATTTGTAAATGTATTTCATATATGAATATATTTGTGAAGTTGTTTTGTTTCACAACAGTATATTACAAAGATTAATATCTGGAGAAATTAATAATATATATATATTTCATTATATTTGGATGGAAAAACTATACTTTTCAATCATATATTTTCAAATATATGAAGTATTTGAATTTTTATAAATCTGTTCTTTCAGTATTAGATACTCTGCTCATTTGTAATGTGAAAGATAACTGTGCAAGGTGCAAAATCAAATTATAATTATTATTTTAAGTGCAAAAAATAAATAGAAAGCAGAACAAATTAAGGTTTTCTAATTTATATATATATAAACTTTATAAAATTGTAAAGTAATAATAAAATTAATGAAAAGTTTTGCAAGTAAGAATAATTATAAAGGGACAATCAATTAAGAAGTGAATATCAAACAAACACAAACACAAAAATAAAACTCAAAGCATTTACCTGTATATTAAATTAGTAAGTGGTTCAATCAACTTTTTACCCAGCCTAGGTTCTAGTGGAGTCAGAGCACCAAACTGTAAGAGGGGAAACTTCAAATTAGAATAGTCAAGCTATAGTATGTCAACTACCTTGTTGTTTGGTGACAGATTGAATAAATTTTAATATATAGATATAATTTGGACATCTTGTTTTTTTCTTTCTTTCTATATATAATTTCCCCAGTATTATATATATATATATTTTTTTTTTGTGAATATCTGTATTTGTATTGTACTGTCATATGTTTGTTGTTTCCACAGAATAAATAAATGCTTGAAACATACAGCATTTAGAAAAGAAACACTTGAAAGCTGAAACAGTTAAAAATTTGTTTAATAAATAAATGGTATTTGTGGGCTAAAAAAAGTTAAGCAACCGGGCAAACTAAACAGAATACATTTTAAACAGCTGAACTGAGAGGTTATATGGGAAAGGTATGTTTACCTGCGAATAATATTAATGAGAGGTTGACTCAACTTTCTACCCAGCCGCGGTTCAATGTAGGTCAGAACACCAAACTGGAAGAGGTAAAAAAGATATGGCAGGTAAAAGACAGAGAGAAATTATCATGCATATAATTGTTTCAGACAGAAAAAAAATTATTGAAAAAAGCAGGTAATATATAATGTTGAAATATTTTAATGGAAATTAAACTTTTGCTAATAATATTTAGGATTGTTAAGATTTATAAATTCATGCTTCAGAAAAATGTAACATGCATTCTGCTAATCAGGCTAATAAGTTAAATTAATTCAAATTTAAATTAAATTTTATTACTATTGGTTATGTGAAATTAAATTAAATTGTACATCAATTAAAATTTATTTTCAGTCAATAATAATAAAATTATAATTAATAATATTGAAATGCAATAAGTTATTTTAGTTGTGGAAATTGTAACTTTAAGCTTATGCTTTTAATAATTATTTTAAAGAAATTGAAAGATCATTAAATATCTGACAAAATAACATTATCTAAATTTCATGTATTTAGATACAAATATAGTGATTTCAAATATAAAAAGTATCATTGTTAATACATTAATATATTGTAGTAAACAATATAATTCATCATATTACAATATACAGATTTTAAATTCTTTTTAAATCATTATATACATCAGATGATAATTATCTTTAAAATATATTTCATAATTCNAATGTAGATCTATTTTACAGAAATTCTTAATTTTAATATCAAGTGTGACAGATGAAGTGCGACACCAACATAGGAGGTGTCTAAAAATTGATGACAAAATGTGAGAGGGGGTCAACAGGTAAGAGTAGATACTCAAAACAGGACTATTATGCAATTGGTGGCATCACATTTGAATAATGCCTGTAGTTATGCTTATAATAAGTTTAAATACATACATTCACTTGTTTTGTATTTCAATATTGTACTCAATAAATGGAAACGTATACCACTAAATAACATCGAATATGCATGAAAAAAATTTTTACCTGTCTTTCTTTCGAATTAAGGCTGTTGCCAAAGTTAAAATCGTACATTTTACATTGATGACAAGTGCTGATAATGTGACCAAAATTATTTTCCAGAAACGCTTTAATCTCTAAATAAATGGGTCTTTTTCTTACCCTTTACATTGCATTAACACAGACTTTTATTATTATTCGAAGCAATTAATGCAAAAATATAAATTTTGACAATGTTAGTAACTGTCGTCAGTAAGCTATGTGTATAAATTATAAGTATTGTACTAAAAATATAATGCTTGTGAACATTTAAACAGAAATGAAATACTGTACTCACCTAATCTGATAAAAGGAAAACTTCCAAAACGATATAAAAAAATTAAATGTAATCGAGATAAAATGACAAACATGAATTGAGAAAACGTACGAATCACTGTTTTAGCAGTCCGTGTATTGTAATCCGAAAACCAGTGATCAAATAACATTCGTCTATTCCAAACAATAAGTAGTGCCTTTATAATTCTGTCTATTACAATTAACAAACTCCATTTGAACATGAATACAGAATTGGTTTTAATTTCTGGTTAATATGCAGAATAATGATACAGATATGATTATTATTAAAATAATATGATGGAACAATAAAAGTATCCATATGAGGAGGAGGAAGAAAAATAAGAAAAGAAAGTCCTTCAAACCTGCATGTTGGTAACCAACGATTTTATTTACAAACATTTTTTTGCTTCCTTTCAGCCATTTTCAGTTTCACAACTTGTTCTAACAAACATTTGAAGCAACAGAATTTAAAATTATGACTTACATGTAACAGTTTGACCAATTTAAAAAACAAATGCTTCATTCGATTCTTTTGTCATACTTATTTTTAAATAATTTTAAGCTTGTTCAAGTTGTAAAACAGTAAATGGTTCAAAGGAAGAGGAAAATATTTTTTGTAAATAAAATAGTTACCATAAAAAGCAATGGTGAAGGACATCTACTACACTCCTCTAAAGTGAAATTGCAACATCACAAAGAAATGCACATAGCCACCTGCAAATTGCAGGACTGGTGGAGACATATGAGTGATTAAGTTTGCGTATGTATCAGGTCATGTGGTATCCAGTTTTGAACTATGAAGACCAGCAGTTAGCTCAGGCTGTAAATGTTATCAGTAATGATTTGTGGCAATAGAACATTTGAAGAAGTGTAGAAAATATCTCAGAGATGGCAGCAAGCTAAAACGATACAGTATCCTTTAGGTGCAAGATATTGGTTTGTCAAAACACACAGTTGTCACTTGTTGGGCATAACATGAACATTCTGCAATATGTGACACAACAGACACAGCAACATCTGCAAACACACCAAAGAGGGAGTGAATTGCATTGGCACACAACAGAGCGCATAGATTGGGAGATTCGCCAAACAGCCCAGTGGGACCTGTTTGCCATAGCACTTGACATCCAAAACTGCTTGTCACTGTCAACAGGTGCATCTATCTAAACCATTTGCAACAGATTTCATGAAGTCAGGCTGCATGCATGGCAACAGCATCCAGGGTGCCATTAATCAATCAACACAGGGCTGCATGCCTGGAGTGTTTGTTGTTGTCATTGCAACTGGACCACTAAATCAGCTATTTATGAATGAATCCTGCTTGTCTGTGGAGGAATGACAGCCCTGGATGGGTATGGTGGTATCCTGGGGAACACTACATGCCAGTCCTTTTCACAGTGTTACACTGGCCCCACACCAGGCATCATGGCTTGGGGAGGATTCATGCTTGATCAGAAGACGGTGTACTTGACAGCAGAGCATCACACAAATTGAGGATCCTGTGATTTGGCCACTGGTGCAGGCAACATCCAACATGGTGTTCCAGCAAGATACTGTCTGACCACACATTACACAGTGAACTCGCTCTCACCAGTCTGAATTCCATTCAGACTGGTGAGAGTTCATCCAATGCAAGATGCACCTGGGACCACTGCCACATACTGTAGATGATGTGTACTGCAAATATACCTTGGCAAGGGATGCCTCAGACAACCATTAATCATTTCATTGATAGTATAACTTGTTGTATAGAGGATTGTATAGCTGTCCATGCGGCCATATTCATTATTGAATAATAAACAGGTGTTTATTATTCAGTAATATATCTTGCATATCTTTATTTGTTGTTTTAATCTTTTGCATATCTCTATCACCTCTACCAGTCCTGCAATGTGCATGTGGCTATGTATATTTCTTCATGGTGTTGTAATTTCACTTTTGAGGAGTGTATAATAGAGCCAAGATTTGTGGATTTCAAAGAACAAAAGAAAAATATTCTAATTTCTTTATTAATTTAATGCCAGGAAAACTAAATGCAAAATAATTATATATATAAACTAGGACATCTAGGCACTAAAATTATATATATGGCCTGTTTGTATGATATATAACTATTTGCTTATTTTTTATTATAAACATATTTGTATGATTTTTAGTGCCTAGATATACGTGCTCTAAAATTATATATACAATTATGTTTACAATTATATATATACATACGGTGACCATACGTCCTTTATTTCACTGCTCTGTCCTCTAANAGTTATTTTTATATTAATTTGTATAATAATATATGTTAAATAACACATATGCATACAGAAATGTAAAATTAATTTTTTGTTATGAAGGTCCTGACTTTTCTGAAATTCTTGTTCTTTTGCAATAAAGTCATGAAAGTTTCATTTGTCACTTTTTTCTTTCCTTAGCAAATGCCAGTAGCAGAATATCGCATCTAAAACACTTCATTTTGCTTTTGCACTCCTTTCAAAATCTAGATCATTCGTTACAATTTGATCAACAATTTTGGTTATCTTACCAAACTTTTACTAAGGAAATCTGTAGAGTAATATTTTGGGTTCTTTGTTTTCAGAATCTCCGTTTTCCAGTTCCATATGAATTCTATGTTTTGCCAGTTGTTTAAGATTGTCATTGATAAGCCACTCACCAGAAACCTGCTGTAACTCCACAATATCCTGCTCGTCTATCTCCCAGTCCTACTATATCAATTAGGTTGTGTTTGGCCATTCGTCGATCTTTTCGTTTGTGACATATTTAATAATAAACAACACACACCTGATTTGTATTTGCCGAGTTATTTTCTTTATGCATAAAGAAAATAACTCGGCAAATACAAATCAGGTGTGTGTTGTTTATTATTAAATATGTCACAAACGAAAAGATCGACGAATGGCCAAACACAACCTAATTGATATAGTAGGACTGGGAGATAGACGAGCAGGATATTGTGGAGTTACAGCAGGTTTCTGGTGAGTGGCTTATCAATGACAATCTTAAACAACTGGCAAAACATAGAATTCATATGGAACTGGAAAACGGAGATTCTGAAAACAAAGAACCCAAAATATTACTCTACAGATTTCCTTAGTAAAAGTTTGGTAAGATAACCAAAATTGTTGATCAAATTGTAACGAATGATCTAGATTTTGAAAGGAGTGCAAAAGCAAAATGAAGTGTTTTAGATGCGATATTCTGCTACTGGCATTTGCTAAGGAAAGAAAAAAGTGACAAATGAAACTTTCATGACTTTATTGCAAAAGAACAAGAATTTCAGAAAAGTCAGGACCTTCATAACAAAAAATTAATTTTACATTTCTGTATGCATATGTGTTATTTAACATATATTATTATACAAATTAATATAAAAATAACTTAAAGTAAAAGTTGTTTATTTTTGGTCACATGTTCCCCTATCCCTATTTACTCTATGTTAAAATGACCTTGTTTAATGCTGTTTCGCATAGCGCTTTGTTGTCTAGGAACACACCCCCCACGGTCTTACTGTAATTGTAAACATAATTGTATATACAGTATAGGAAAAAATATAATTTATGTCATGTTTTAATTTAAGCCTCATGTTTACCATTAAACTAATAATAATTATCTGTATCAATATGATCACAATAAAAAAGAAATATATATATATACGTTTTTTATAAGCAAAGATAAGAATGAAAAGCAAAAATGATTCATCTTTTAATACTAATAGAGTAAACTCTCAATAAGTCAGATTTTCTGAACTCTTAATTTTATTTTTGTACTAATTTATCTGTCATAGACTCAATGCATTCTGTGTTTCTATACATTGAAGAAGTTTTGAGATCATGTTTTTCTAACTCAAAATTTAAAATCTAGAAACTATTTCATATATAATTTTGTATGCTTTAATTTATGCTTTTGCATTTTCAAGAGGATGGAGATATCACAATGTCAAAGATTGGTATGAATTATTTCTCTGATTGCATAATATAAAACTCAAAATTTTAATGACATTTTGCTTGTAAAGTAACAATCTTATTTCTTAAATGCAAATTCATTAATCAAATTTTAAAAGTCATTAAGTTTTAAATTTTTAGATTTTGAATATTTAAAAATGATGATGATTTCAAAATGTAACAAACACATCTGTGATTTGAAAAGTTACTGAGTTATTGGCCAATCAAATTTATGATTTTGTCTATATCTATTTGGAACTAAACATTCCTACTGTATAAAATTTCACTGTAAAGTTTAAATCTTATATTGATATTGTTATTGCTTATTGTAACCAGTTAATCAGTATATGACAAATGAGAAAACTTAAGATTTTTTTCAGTACCAGAAAACTTATCTGTCATAAAGACCACCGAGAAAAACAGCAGAAAAAAAAAACAGAAATTGTGAAAGAATCTGACATTCCGTTAAGTATTCTCTCTACATTCTGGAAAACAAATAAATCGCTATTTTGGAAGAAAACCAGCATAACTCAAAATTACTATTAAAAGTTTTGAGAAAATCCCATGCAAAGATTTAACCAAAATTTAACTGAATATCACTTATCTCCCACATAACTTCTCCCTAGTGACCAAATACACAAGTTATTTTGTGACACTCTTCCACATAAAAATTTACTACATTTTCGTTTTGATTATGACATAATCGAAAAATCACACTTTTTTGAGTTATGCTGGTTTTCTTCCAAAGTAGTGAAATGTTTTTAAAAAGTTTCAATGAACAACAGAACCAGACAGAATAGAAAAGGGAACATAAATGTTAATATCCAGATGCTGAAAAGTGCTCGTTGAACTGTACAGTGGAGAGAGAAGACTATTCCTGTCAATGAAAATTAATTAACGAGAAAAGCTGAATATTTCAGACAAAAACAAAGATGTACCAAATTTAGTGCAAGCAGCAGATGGCTGGAAAAATTCAATAAGGTGCATGGAATAGTTTTCAATTTTAGACTAGAAAAATCATTCAAAACTAGCTGTTTGCACACACTTATCTAAAAATGAGATCATTACTGAAGTAAAGCACTAAGTGCTAAAAAAACAAGCAATGAAGATAATGAAATAAATCCTGTCAAGGACAAATATCCTGTTCTCTCTACATGTAGGTCAAAAAGCTTTCTAGGAACTACACCATTCATGAAACAAGATGCTTTTGAGGCAATCAACCACATTAAAATCATCATTGAGAAAGAATCAATGAAATGTCAACAAACTAATGTAATAAAATTTTCTGACTAATAATGTCAATGTTTTGTTATTTTGTACATATTCATATCTAAAAAAACAATACATAATGTATTTAAGTCTAACTATATTATTTATATTGTGATGTTTATGATCTCGTTAATCCGGCATTCCTCACGGTAAAATTTGTAACAAGGTAGGGTGATGAAAGTATGAAAATATGTAGAGTGAGTGTGGCACTCACCCTACATATTTTCATATTCTTAATGATTTGTCTTGAAAAATTTTACTAAGATCAGGAAGTTTTGTTATGAATACACATTTTTACGTTTGCCTTACTTTTCTTCAGTTAGAATACATTCGATACATAAACATAAAACTGATATCTAATCAGATCAATAAAAACAGAAATATGATATATGAAATTATTCTTAAACTTAATTATAATTTCTACTTAAGTTCTGAATGTATTTAGTCTGGATTTTTAAAACTGCACTGTTTGCAAATTGTTATGTGGTATCTGTAGATTGGTGCAATAAGCTATATGTAACAATCTTAGATATTGTTTTCCTATTCTTCTTTTTTAGGCAATAAGCATACTTTTCTCTTGATACTGATGATGCTTGTAGAGGATCTGTTTTTTCTCAACACTTCCAGGATTTTCATATGAAGATCTTCATGTTCATTATCACAAGGAAGGAGCCTACATTTCTTCCTCAGACTCATCAAACCATTTCAAAAACTTTTTATCATGTTTTATAATAGTATGTATATACAATATTGATTTGCAATTAAAATCTGTATCACTTTGAATACAGGAAAAAAGAGACACAGAATTACTCACAGGTAAGCACCATGCTAACTTGTCCAACATGACTGAAACAAAGATGACACTGAAAGCATTAGCAATTCCAGTATTATTTCTGATTCCAGTATCTCAAAGGAGATACTAAAAAAAAAAAAAAAGTAAACAAGAGTTTGACCACAGAACTTCCAAGAAGCTCAAGTTACAGTTATTTTGAAACAAAAGTCCCTCAAGTAACAATGAGTTAAAATAATAATAGTTTCCATAACTCAAAATTTTTCTGTCCCTTCCATTTTGAGTTGTTCAGAATCTACTATAAATGTAAAATATAAAGAATTGTCTTTAAAAAAATTCAAATACTTGTTTAATGGTTTCAGAAATACAAGTAAATAGCAAAACTTTTAAATCATCACTATAAAAAAAAAATTAATACAAAATAAATTTTGTAATAAATTAAACAAAAAATAGATAAAATACAATATATACAAGAAATACTGTATATAAAAAAAAAATTAGTTAAAAATAATTTTATAGTATATTTAATTTGTTCTTATTTCTTGGCACATAGAAGTTATTTTTTTTAATTAAGACATGAATATATTTCTAATAATACATTAATTCAGAATCCCCCATAAAACTAACAGTTTGACCTAGATCATAACTAATTCTCTGTTCAGGCCTAGATCAAACTGAAATTAAGTAATTTAAAAATATTTCCATAAAACTTCACTCTTTTATAATAATTTTAATTAATGTAATTTGTTATTAGCGAGATTCTGGCCAATGTTTTCATCGTGAAAACATATACATCAGACGTTCAGCGCCACATTTCTGTAAACCTAGATGTTTGACAATGGCATTTGGAACATTGAGCATGATTCCACTGATGTTCCAAATGCCATTGTCAAACTTCTAGGCTTACAGGAAGGCAACGCTGAACATCCGACGTACATGTTTTTGCGATGAAAACGTTGGCCGCAACCTCTCTATTAAATATTTTTCAATATATTTCATTATAAAACATAATAATCTAAAAGTAATTCAAGTTATTTAATATTTATTGTATTTTAACAGATATTCTTTAGTCACAAACTGCTTGGTAATAAATTTAATTAATTCTGAAAATTATTGGGTGTTTTCAGGTAATTTGTTGATTTTCAATTTCTTTAAAATAGATTTATTTTTTTTTTATAAATTACTGAAATATTTAATTTTTTCCATTCTACTTTTGAAATAAAAATGTCAAAATCTTCCAAAAAAGATTTTTCAAATAAACAGAGCATTTTTTACAAAATTTATTACATTTCTCAAAACAAAATAATGATAATATAATCAAAACTTAAATCTATAAATTTGTTAAAATTTTTATATTTATAGCAAGCTCTAAAAAAATGCTAGTTTTTATTTATAAATGACAATACTTAAAAATAATATAAACCTTTCTTTATCCTAAGACCTTTTGATTTCACAGATATTTTCAAAGAATATAAGAAATAAAACAAGCATATTAAAATAGAAAGAAAAATAATTGGGTAGTTTTCTATGAAACAAAGTTTATTGCTCATGCATGCATGGAGCACATTTTCATTTATAACCAAAAGGTCAAAGTCAAATAAAATTAGCAAAGACAAAATCAAGAGACCAAAATAATTTTATTTCAGGATTTTTGAGTTTATATTAACTAAATTGTTAAAATAAATAAATAGAATAATCTCTTGAATTTGTATTCACTGATTTAAAATTTTTAATGTAATGTCTTTTTAGAAAATACTTAAATCAATATTTTGAATACTATAAATGATATAAGCAATTATATAAAATTTATTTTAAAAAATAAAACAAACAAAACTCAAACCATCATCACTATAAAAAGTATTTCAAAAGCTTCATCACACCAATAAAAGTTTATTGTGTATGCCAGTTATCTCCTACATCATTATACAATCAACAATGTAAGTAAATTTATTAATATGTCAAAACATTATTATTATTGTTATTATTTTGTTGGATGTAGTGGGTTATACTCAGTTGACAGCTATTGCTGTGTACTATGCCAGACCAGAGTCAAGGCATAACAACCAAAACAAGACAAAAATTAAATAAGTGTGTCAGTATTCGGGAATTTCCTAACAATATCACATGTATTCAATATAGTGACCTTCTGTAGTGTGATGTATGTATTTCTATTCAATTGTAATGTTCCCAGCTTTTTGTGTAGTGTGTATGGTATCACACTTGTAGAGGAGAGAACAACAGGTACAGTACAATAAGCACCTTATTCCCATCCTCAACAGATGCCTTATTTCCTGGGCGAGTTCCGTGTTCCTGCTAATTTTTTCAGTGCATGTATTTTGTATATTGTGAATGTTTGTAATGGTTATGTCTATAATGTATGTGATTTTATTGTGTTTGTCAATGAGTGTGATGTCTGGTCTGTTGTGGTAAATTGTTTTATCTGTGATTAAGGCTCTGTTGTAGTACATTTTGTGTGTGGTCTTCCAATATTTCTGCTTATGAAATGTATTAATATTAGTGGTTTGTGAATGTCTAATAATTTGTTTGCCCTTGCTATACTATATTTGCTACTTGATTATGTCTATGTAAATAATCTGTCTGTGCTAAGATCTTGCAATCAGAAGTGGTGTGTTATATAGTTTCTGGCATAATGTGACATTTTCTGCATGTGTGATTTGTGATTGTTATATATCTTTGGTATGTGTTTTCCGTAGTTTTTAGTATTTATGACCTGATCTTGTATGGCAATCATGAACCCTTCCGTTTCCCCAAAGAGGCATCCCCAAACTAACCAGCTGTGTGATGCAGTTTTGACAACTTATTATTTTAACTTCATATCAATTTATGTCTGATTAAATCACAATTGTTTATTGTGATATGCTAGAGTTATGTTTAAGGCTTTAATTACTCAAATATAAACAATTTTTTTAAAAAAGGACAATCTATATTATAAAACTGCATTGGTCTAACTGCATTAAATGAAAAAAAATCAAAACAAGAAGTACACCAACATATGACTGGTGTGTTTATTTTGATCAATAGTTCAGGCTTTTGGTGCAAGTTTAAATGACATTACATGTTTGAGTAGAAGCAGACTTCTTACAGAAAACAAACTATTAGTTAAAACAAGATGTTAAATAGCATATAAAAAAAATTTTTTAAGACTTAGTAGTGTCAGTTTGATCTTCAATGCCTCATAGAATGTCACTGCATCCAAGTAATTAGATTAATTTTAGCTCCATCTATTTTAAAAAATAGATTTAATATAAAGTAAATTAAATAAACATTTTAAAAAATGTTTATTTAATTTACTTAAGATTATTTTAAATTACATTTTCTTATGTTTTACCATTGATAACAGTTTAATAATTTTTTATTATTATTTACAGTAATTTAATCAATACACATGAAACTAATGTTTACAAAAACATATTATTAATTATAATGCAGATGTAGATACCAAGGATGAAACACTGAAGGGAGTCAAAGACAGAGTTCCCACAAATTATTATAACTTGATTTAAGACGGAAGGGTATGAGCCAAAGTAATATTTATACATTAAATTATATAAGCCTTTTCCAGATAGTTTTGTAAAAAAATCATCAAGTTTACTATCTGCTAAAACCTAACAGCACTGAATGACTTGAAAAACTGTTTGCAGGTAGCAAATATCAAAACTAATCATTTATTTCTACAGATTATGTAATATGAAATCAATTATTATTTTGATATTCACAGGACAAATGGCAAACACATTAAACTTTTATAAAATATGAAAAAAATATATATTAAAATGGTAATATAATGTATTGAAATGTAATTAAAAAATAATTTTCATGGTTTGAATTTTTTTTAAGTCCTAGGAATTCCTGGGACTAAATAAAAGTCTCAAGTCCTGGAAAGCGAATATTAGCTGAGACGCAAACCCTATTTAAAATTATATATTTTGACGACTTTGGCAAATTTGTTTTATAGCTGACATAAAAATAAATTCAAAATACTCATTTACCTGGATCAGGATCTTCAAGCTTTTCTTTTAAACGCGGAAATGCAGGCCGTAGAGCTTCAGGAAACTGAAGAAATATCTTGTACATTAACAGAACTGCTTTTTTTCTCAAATAGGGCTTGGTTGATGTAAGCTAGTTTAAAAAAATATAAAACATTGGCTTAAGATAAAAATTTAATCAAGAAATATCAGAATGTATTCCAGCAATATGATATATCAAAAATGTTTTCAACTTTATAACATTTTTTCATAAAATATTCTTTCAATAATAAATAAAACAGAAATCAATTAATATGAAATTATATTTCNTAGTTCTTTTTATTTTGGATGGAACAAATGTGCTAAAAAGATACATGTAGAACATTCTTGTTTGAATTGTCCTGACTCCATGGTCTGTTAGCATGAATTATACTAGCTTCCCTGTTGTTTAGTTCATTTTCAAACTATTTTTCAAAGAATTTTTTTAACTTATTAGTTAACAATAGTAATCATCATCATGAGTAAAAAATAAACACAAACTACTAATATTCTTTTAAACTAAGCTATTAAACTCTGATTGCTTAAGGTATACAAAGTTGAAAATTAACATGCTTATTATACTAAAAGAAAATTAAATTCAGATGATATACTAGCATATACTGATGATCTTAATTAAAATACCAGTATTCAATGTCTAGAGAGAGATTTGGCCATGCAAAAGCAATCAAATTTGGTATGGCAACATTTCAAAAATGCAAAAGCATTTTCATAAAAAATTAGTACCAAAACTTTTTATTATGGAACTTTTGGAACTGCAGACAACAAAAAGCAATTTCATCTGTGATGATATTTAAAGAGCAGTTATTTGAAGATGTACTGAAAATTTGGCAGCCTTGAAAGACAGTATCATACTGTATGTAAGAAGTATCACAGAGGATCAATTACAGTCAACCATTAAACACACTGCTCATCCACATTTACACCTTTAGAATCACAACCATACTAAGCAGTATTCTCTGTTCAACTGAAGTATCTATATAGCATGATCTATATATTGTACAAATAAAATATTTGTTGCCTGTAGAACCAAAAGTGCCACAGTGGTGAGTTTTGATACTAATTTTTTTTTTTATAAAAATGTCTTATCTCTTCTTGATATAATACAATGTCACTTCACGCCAATGTTTATTATATGATTATAACACTTACATGTTATAATCATATCTCTTCTTAGTGTGCACTCTCATTACATACCCTACTAAAACGTAGTTAAAATCAAAAAATCACATCTAAAATAATACAGTAGAAGCTGTTCTCCAGGTTAAGCCTTAATCCTCTCCCTCTCCCCTGCGGAGGAATTTCAAAAATCCCTTCTCATTTTCATGACATACCCTAACTGTGTACCAAATTTCACCTCTTAAGGTTCAGCAGTTTGCTCTGGGCAATGATGAATCAGTCAGTCAGTCAGTCCATGTAATTTTATATATTTAGATAAAAGGTAAAATGTCTTCAATAAAAATTGCATTAATTTGCTATTAACTCATTATCAACAAAATACTATATGCAGAATCCTGTGTACAGCATTTTTTGTACAATGAGCAAATTAAATAATAGTTATTAAAGTTTCAAGAAATTATTTGTCTGATAATCAAAAATAATAATATTCTTTGATTTAATGTAGAATAAAAAAAATTAAAAATCATAAGACAGTAAGGCAAAATTTTATATTTAAAAAATTAACAAAACAATATATTATGGAGGTAAATGAAATCAGCAAGGAAATCTATTAAAACACTATGCAGCATTTTTGAACAGCTTAATACGAAATTTAAATGTCTGGTATTGGCTTTACATCTTCAACACAATCATCTTTTGAAAATTAAATTACTCAAAAAGATGTGATAAAATAAAATGAGTAGTTTAAATAATATAGCAGACTAAAACAAAATTATCCTAGCATACAAATTAATACATCATTGCTGAAATAAATTTAAAAAATAATAAACAAGCCTTTTAAGAAAAAATATCCAGGGCAGAATGATGCTATCAACATCATATCTGCCATATTATTTTTAAATGTCATATATTCAAAACACAGTGCATTTCTCTTTCACTAAATTTCTGCATGATAAAGTTTTCCACCTCAATATGCTTGGTGCGTTATGAGATGATTGAATTAGAATTTAGGATTTTTTGCACTTTGATTGTTTAATTTGATCTTCAATACTTACAGCAAAATTCCTAGTTTACAACTTGTTAAGAAGCATGCATAACAATTCATTGATTAGATGAAAAGTGTTTTCATCTCAATGAAATTATAATTAAAACACTTTTTTTTGTTTGACAAAAAAATTTCTGGACTACTGACTAAATTTTGTCTTTTCAATAACCTGCATTTCATTACTTATTTGTTTGTAAAAACTTTCTGTGCTGAATTATAAATTTTCGTCTATAAACAAAGAATTCACTATTATCAGGAATTATTATACTGGCTTAACAGACAATACAGAGTTTCACAGAAAACAATTTTTATTTAATATTTAATATACCTGATTGAATTAGAATTTAGGATTTTTTGCACTTTGATTGTTTAATTTCATCTTTATTATTGAAAAGATAAAATTTAGTCAGAGTAGTCCAGAAATTTTTTTTTCAAACAAAAAAAAAGTGTTTTAATTATAATTTCATTGAGATGAAAACACTTTTCATCTAATCAATGAATTGTTATGCATGCTTCTTAACAAGCTGTAAACTAGGAATTTTGCTGTAAGTATTGAAGATCAAATTAAACAATCAACTTTCTGTGCTGAACTTTAGGCAAAATCCAAGCATAATTCAAAAAGCTTTCAGAGCACAAAAATTATTAAATTTAACCAATATATTTAGCCAATCCAATATCTATTTATAGCAAACATAAATTTAAAATAATGTTTTCATACACAAATGGAATTCATTTTTATCAGTGATAAATGTTCATTATACTGAATTTTTATTNTTTATTTTATTAATAATTTTATTTATTTATTAATTATTTAATAAGTATTAATATTATTTATATATAAAATAATTTTATTTATTTGTTTAAAAGAAAAACTATCAGAAACAAGTTACAGAAATGCTTTCAGATTCCAAAATAAAATTAAATTTTCCCATAAAAAACAGGTAAGCAATTTCTGCAATATAATGCAATATATTAAAGAAATGGTGAAATAAACACACAACAGCAGCAAACACACCAAAGACATTAAAATAAAAACTTCTAAAGCATTTTTCACATAGAACATATGACATATACCGAAGCCAAAAAAAGCAATCATTGAATATACATATTGAATGTGACAGTGGCTGAGAAGGAGTTAATATATTTTAAGTATATTTTTTAAAACAAAAAAAAAACTATTTATTATTCTTAAAATTATTTTTGTGAAATTCATTACATCAGAATTTGGCCTGTAATTTTAACTAAACTGAAGACATTTAAGAAATAAGCTGGTATCTATAATATCTATTAATTTAGTTTAATTTTTTATCATGAATTGTTTAACTCTGTCCTAAATATCAGTTTTATAATTTAAGATAATAAGATTAACCATTAATTTTAATAACATTTATAAATTTTTCCAGGATGTGACATCTCATGAGATAATCATAATACTTGCAAATCATCATTCAGTAAAAAAAATATGCTAAAGGGAAAAATACACTAATTTATAATTTAATTATAATTAATATTTTTATGTTCAATTTCCACAGTTTACAATTAATTAATTAATTTTAAAATCTTTAATAACCAATTTTTTGAGATAAAATATTAAAGACTGCATTATGTATATTTCAATAATGTTATACTTTTAACAAAATTTCATATACATTTATAAAAATCTCACCAATTTTATTATTTTTATAAGCATCCAATTATTTGTTGAGCTTGTCATTAATTTAAAGAATACAGGAGCAAGTGATAGATAATTTTTTGGATTCTTTCTTGCAAGTTCACAAATTACATTAACTGCAGCTGATTGTACCCCTGTAAGATAATTGAAATGTATTTATCATAACCTTAGTTTAACATTATTCAAATTATTTATAGTAAAGATATTTAAAATACAGACTAAAAATTCTTATTACTACTATTTAAGAAAAAATTTTAAAAATTTTTATTTTATCATACAATCTTTACAATAAATTCTTTACTATAAAATTTTCTCATTTTGACTTTAAAGATATTATTTTACAAGAATATAGAAAAAGAAATCTGTTTCTGGATTTCAAACTTATTAATTTCGAAATAGGTTTTACTATTACATGATTAAAACATTACAATAAGTCTATAATAATTTAATAAGGTAAAATATTCATAAACTTCAGCTCAAAAACACATATTAAAAAAATAAGCGGAATGACTTTGAAACTATCAAACATGTGTCACATATTCAGGAATAACTTATGAGAAAATACGTGGCAGGGGAGGTCACTAATTGTGATAGTTTCCAAAAAACACATGAACTGAAGAGGACTTGGATCAAATAAACCCCAAGAGTACCTGAGGATGGTTAAAATATGAGTATTCTTCCTCATTCATATACAGTCTGTCCAAGTTCTGTGCAAACAAAGTTTTGATTTTTTCTGTTTGCGCATATGTTGATGAATATGATATTTAAAAAGCAGACGATATCAACATACAAATAATAAAAATTTCATTTTGTATTCAGTTGCTCACACTCTCTTTGTCTAGAACTCCCTTTGTCATTATGTTCGTAAGTCAGATACAAATAGCAAATATAAGTAGTGCGTAGGGGATCCATTCATCCCAGTCGTTAGCAACATAGTGAGGTATAAGGTCAATGAAGGTTTCATTAAATCTTTTGACTATTCCATTACATGCAGGGTGAAATGCTGTCATAAGGAGTCTCTTAATGTGGAGTAGTTCGCATACCTCCTTGAACATTTTAGATATCAGATTTAGAGCATGATCCATAAGAAGTTGAATAGATGTAGAGTGTCTTAAGACAATATTGATGACAAAGGTTTCAGCAAGGTTTTACTATGAATGTTAGGTAAAGACTGCATTAGTGAAGCCTCATAGAAGAGACTTCACTAATGCTCCACCTCAATTATACTTGCCATCTCTGAATCAGTTTATTTAAATAATTATCCTTATCAGCAAGAAACATTCTTAGTGCTCTTTTGCTAGTAAAATGCAGGCATAAATTTAGGGTATGGACACCGAGCATATATCCCTATAATTTATTTACTTATTTATTTTTATTTTTTTGAAAACATAAACCAATCATTTAATATGCTTACAAATACTTTTATATAACTTTATTTCAAACACTTTTTTAACATAATTTTTTTTTTAAATTAGTAATTACTAATTACTAATTAGTCCATGTGGAGATATAGTGATATCTCATACTTTGAACACTCCAGAGTTTGAATGATGCTTTAAAGTTTAAACTACACAAGCAGTGAAAAACTGTACTGGAAGAGTAAATTAAGCTTCTAAACAAAGAATACAATCTCAAATTAACAATAATGTGTTAGATTTTACAACTGTTGTAATTAAATCACATATCTATGTTAAATAATGAGACCTGTTAACACACACAAAACTTTGTTCATACCAATATAACCATGGCATCAGAGAAGTGTATAGAAGCAAGAAAGTCTAATAAGAGGAAGGCTGATGACAGATGAAAAAGAACTTATCACAAAAGTGGTATACATGTGGCATATCTAGCGGCCATGTTTAAAATGCAAAGTCAACGTGTGCAACTAGTAATTGTAATTTTCATTTTATTATATGGTATTTACATATTTTATTTATTGTTTTCATGTTTAATTTATTATCAGGACATATAATTGTGTTATTCTTGCTTTAAATTATGTGCATTTGTTGTATTGGGTTAATTCATTTTCCATTATTTCTAATGACAAAAACTGATTTAGACATCAAACATCTCCCTGGAATGAAATAAATTTAAAGCATAAGGTACCACTGTATATAAACAGCAAAGAAACCATCTTCCTTTGCTTAGGCAGAAAAGGAAAATGGTAAAATAATTATTTATATTATGTCCCTTCTGTCAGTTTTTTCCTGGATCTGCCACTAGTTAAACATAAACATTTTATTTACATTTGATTTATACTAATTTCCATAAATATTTTGTTTTAAATGATTTTTCTTCTTTTTATGTCCATTCACCAAGAATTAGATTTATTTCCAATATTGTACACTCTGTATAGCAAAATATTGTTGTCTGTTGCCTCAGTCAAGTGAGATTTCAGGCAATCAAAGCATAGGTTTCAACATATTCTTAGGTGATCCATGGTTTGGCATACTCCACAATCATATGAATCAGAATCAGTGATATATCTCTGTTTTTTTAAATTTACTTTTTGATCTTCCAACTCCAGTGCAAAAACAGTTTCGAATTTGCCAGGCAGTCCAGTCTGTATCATAACTAAGCAGTAGTTGTTCTTTGGGGTCAGATATTTATGCAGTCTTATCTTTTGATTGTTCACATCAGAGGACAAGGTTTGTCTTTCCTTGTAATTGAGCAAGCATAGTTGCAGTTTTTATATAACGTCTAATTTAAGCTGTTGTTTGGAGCAATATGATCGTAAAGGGAATGCATGGCATTATATAGTTGTTTTATCTGTTCACTGTTTATGATGATTACTTTTTGAATGTTGAGTTGAGCAATACCAGCAATAATGTACTTCTGTTAGTCTTGGTTTCAGGCAATCTATTATACAATGGCAGCTTTCATTCAGAACTTTGTCAATATGTTTGACATAGGTTGGTTGGTTAAAAATTGAGCAAACATATTTAGCAGCAGAGTAGCTTAATGCTAGTCCAGCTTCTCTTAATGTTGGGGACAGGCTCCCTACTTTAACCCTGCCAGCAAAGGATTTTGTTGTGTGTGCTAACTTTTTGTTTAGTTTTCTTCACTTGTTCATTAAATGAAAGTTCCTAGCTAGAGTCACCTCAAGATAAACAGGGTTATTTATATGTTGTAGCTTAGTTCCATTCCAAGTTATCATTAATTCCCTCTTTGCCTCTCATTTTTATGAATGGAAAGCACATACTTGTGTTTTATCAGGATTTTTTTTAAATTGATTTTTTACTTAAATTCAGTTAGATTGTTTAGTTCTGATGTTAATGTTCTGTGTTCTAATATCTCTTCAATATCTTTAAATGTTCTCTTTTGGGTTGCAATTTCAAGATTATCTACACACATGTATCCGTTTGTATTAGGTGTTATTAATCATTAGTGTATACATTGAACAGTGATGAAACAAGAACACTTGTAAAAGTCCATTCTTTGAAATTTAACACCTACTTTTTTCTTACATAGTTCAGCAAAGAATCTCCTATTTGTTCATAATGATCTTATAATGTTTATCAAGTTTTAATTCCTTGTCATTTCATAAATCTTCTTTAGTAAAATATGATGGTTAACTGTGCCATATGCAACTCCAGTTATCAGCCCTCTCTCATAACACTCTTCAATATGTTGAGTAAGATTAAGGATCTGTCCAGTATATGATTTCCCTGGTTGAAAACCTGATTGTTAGGGAATGAGCTTTTGTTTCACTAATTTTTTTGTTGAGCAATTTACAATTAGTCATTCATACAATTTATATAGATGACAAATAAGGGAGATCAGTTTAAAGTTTTTTGGCTGGTGAGCTCTTACTTGAGTTTTAAGATGACAATCACATGTGCTTTGTAGCCTATCTTGGTTATTTTATGGTTTGAGGAGCTATTTTTGTGTTTCTGGGCCAAAATATTTTATTTTTTGGTACGGATATCATCCAATCAGCTAGCTGCTTTCCCATTTCTGAGTGTATTAATGCCTATTATCAATTCATTCATTGTGAATGGTATGCCAAATTGATCTGTAACTGTATTTTATAAATCAGCTTATTAAAGTTATATTTTTATATGCTTAAAATTTTACTTTGCATGCATTGTAGTTTAAAAAAATTAAAACAAAACTTTTTATTTTAATTGAAAACCTGCATACTTTTGCAAAATATATATTAAAATGGTAATATAATGTATTGAAATGTAATTAAAAAATAATTTTCATGGTTTGAATTTTTTTTAAGTCCTAGGAATTCCTGGGACTAAATAAAAGTCTCAAGTCCTGGAAAGCGAATATTAGCTGAGACGCAAACCCTATTTAAAATTATATATTTTGACGACTTTGGCAAATTTGTTTTATAGCTGACATAAAAATAAATTCAAAATACTCATTTACCTGGATCAGGATCTTCAAGCTTTTCTTTTAAACGCGGAAATGCAGGCCGTAGAGCTTCAGGAAACTGAAGAAATATCTTGTACATTAACAGAACTGCTTTTTTTCTCAAATAGGGCTTGGTTGATGTAAGCTAGTTTAAAAAAATATAAAACATTGGCTTAAGATAAAAATTTAATCAAGAAATATCAGAATGTATTCCAGCAATATGATATATCAAAAATGTTTTCAACTTTATAACATTTTTTCATAAAATATTCTTTCAATAATAAATAAAACAGAAATCAATTAATATGAAATTATATTTCATTAGTGTAACAGAAGGAATTTTACAGAGATTAATTAAGTATTTTCAAAACAAAATAATAAAAAATTATTTCTCATATCATAAAACAATGTTATAAATGTTATAACAGTGTTAATAAATGTTATATAACATTCTCCTAAAAAATGTTAAAAGTTAAAAAAAATGGCAAATTTCTTGTTTAAAAACAATTAAAAGTATTAAATTCATTTAATTATAAAATAAAAGTTTTGAAATAAAATATTAAAATGTAAGATATTAAAATTTAATAAACTCCATCAAAAAATTATTGTCTAATTAAAAAGTCATGAATTTCGTTTATATTGCATTACAATAAGTTCAAAATCAGTTATAATTTTAAAAATTATTAAAAAGTTAAAAGTAAAATATTTAAGTAATTTATAAATTACTAAATTTTTATATTTATGGATTTAAATAATATAAAAATCAAAATACTTACCAATGTCATGACATCGTTTGCTAAATCTCTGGCTAAATCTGGAGTTACAAAACAAGATAAACCACTCATAGCAGTTCCTGCATCATACATGTTTTGACTGTTTAGATCCTAAAGAAAATAAAATTTATGCTAACAATTAACAATAAAAATTATCCCTTTGAAGAAATTGTGGTTGAGATTTGGAATTTAAAATAAAAAGTAATTTAATGTGATTTTTTTCCTTAATTGTTGTTAATAAATAAATTAAATTAAATTTTTGCAAGCATCATCATTATAATTATACATAACCATACTTGGACTTCAATAATATGAATAAAAAGTTAATCTGAGGTTACTTAATTTTTAAATTTACTGTCTAAAAGAATGTAAATAGAAAAAAATTATTCCATTTGTAAACGTTTTTTATGCAATTTCAATTAATCTCTGATGAAATTGTAATTGAAAATTTATTACAGTTACAATTTCATCAGAAATCATACAGACTTGTTTAAAAAGTTTACCAATGGGAAGTTTTAAAATAAAGTTCTTGAACAATCTATTAAGTTGTTTTATTTCACATATATGAATATTCCAAAGCCTGATATTTTAATAATATCAGGCTTGTTTTATTTTATTGACTTTGAACAATGAAAGTCAGTTTTTTATTTTTACATGAGCTATTTTGGAGTGCTTACAAATAATTATCATTTCAAACTTAGCTAATAATGATAAATTTATATTATTTCAACCAACCAGTGTCAAGAAACTACATTAAAAGAAATATTTTAAATAATTAATACTATTCAAATAAGTCAAACCAATTAAAACTTAAAATGCAAATAATTTTAAAGTATAGGTTGATATTTACACACACACACACACACACACATGGGTGATCAGATAACGAACACTTTTGTGAAAGATTTTTATATGTTCAAACAATGAACACCTCACAGAACAAACACAAGAAGAAGCGACGTAAAATAATGAATACCGATTGGTCTTCCCTTGTCTTCAGGCAACAATTCATAACTTTTTGGAGCACAGGAGACATCAACATCGACACTCAACCCAATAAACAGGGTGTATCAGAATGATGTTTTAAAAATTTGGGGGATTGTAGAGGATGAAATTTTGAACGTTTTGATATAAGGAACCTATAGCCGGAAATTTGAACTAAAGTGTCTACAGTGGTAGGAAGTGCTTGACCGCCCTTCACTTTGGTAGCTACTCTTCTGTCCATTGATGTCATATTATTACTACAGATGGAAGACTACACACAACTACAGTGGTCTAAGTGAGCCTGTGTACATGACGTTGTGTACTTAGTGCTTGTCGTCCTTCATGTCACCCCTTGCATCCACTGGCGCTGTGCTGTAAACACAACTAGTCAACATGAGTCCCTTGTGTATGCAACACCCGTAGGAACAGTTCATGAGCTTACGGAGTGCATCTTTACAGCATTTAATACCATCAGAGGAGAGCGTGGCATCTTACAGAGGATCGGACAAAACATGGTTCATTGTTCGTTGCACATTATATAACGAAGTTGGTAGTCATCACATTGAACATTTACTCTAAAGTAGTGCAGCCACTGATTCGATGTACAGTTTGATTGTACTCTACTGTTTTGTCAATATAACTTGTCATGAATAATGCATTCTGCTGTTTCATTCAGCATACTGACTGCAAAGTGCAAAGTGCTGTAAAAACTTTATATCACATTTCCAGCTATGGGTTCCTTATATCAAAATATTCAAAATTTCATCCTCTACAATCCCTCAAATATTTAAAACGTCATCCTGATATAACCTGTATACTTACGTACTGACGTTTTAAAAATTTGAAACTCTCCCTTGTAATTCCAGCCTTTTATTTTTCTGAGAGAAATAATTCTTTTATAGTATTTGTGAGATTGTCAGGCAGGCACTCGTTACGTTTGGCATCGGTTTTTATTTTTGAAAGGTGAGAGTATAATAGCAAAGGTAGAGAGAGTGGGCAGAAGATGTCTGACATTGTTGGGCAGTATGGCTTGAACAGGTCTACAGTAGGCCGCAGTTCAATCTTGTTTAGGAAAGATACTGTATAATCAAGAAGACTCAAGCAGCTAAAGGAGTAACAAAAATCACATCAAGAAATAAAGAACATTGAAGAGCTTATAATAGAACCTGAAACGAATCTGATGACAAAAGAATGCCAAGAACTCGTGAATGAATAACACTTAGAAATTCGGCGATATGTTTTCTTCTGAAAAAGAAAATTAATGCCAATATCTGCTATTAAACATCTTTTGAAGAAGCGGGAGGATGTCAGAACAATAGTCTTAGAATGGTATCCAAACCAGGTTGAGGTTAATAGGCTTAGGGATCTCTACAATTACATTGCTATTAATTATTTCTGAAAAATCCTAAAGAAGAGAAAAAAGCAATCAACATTAGACAGATTCTTTAACCCTCACAAATGGAAAAAACATGACTAATAAAAATGCAAGATTGTGTATATATGTATTTTTATTATTACATATAAATAAACGTAGTAAGAAAATGTATATTTTTTATTTTTTGGGGTCTCCAGAATGAATTAATCAAATTCCCAAAAAAACCTACAGTAAATCGATAATCAGTTAACGAACAATTTGAATAGCGAACAAAGTCTTGGAACGGATTATGTGATCACCCACTGTACACACACCCACACACACATGGTATATAATAATAAATAAATCTTATATAATATATATTTATTATTGTATACAAACATTTTATTTTACATTTATAATTAATGTTATTAAGATGTCTATTTTAATTATTACAATCATACTTTTCTTATCATATTTGTAGTTAACATAAGAACATCAGTCTCTTCATAGAAACTCTGAGAAGCAGCAAGATAACCAACTCTCTACATTAAAAATAAAAATAAAATACATAATTGATTACTTCATATATAAAAATTATATTAATTTATATTTAAACTTTTAACAATCAAATATCAAATTTTTGTAGACTATTTTAAGACTATAAATTAATAAATTTATTACATAATTTTCAGTGAAGACTTCTAAAGCAACAGAACAAACTATTTTAATAAATTCCAGATTGACTTGTTCTCTCAATTTATATAAAATTATTTTCATATCTATTTTATATTCAAAACTGAGTCTAACTCTGTAAAATATATGAATTGAGTATAATTTCATAGACAATATAAGATACCTCAAAAACACATAATAAAATTTTAAAATTATGAATTTGAACTCTAAAAATAAACATTTTTTTTTTTAAATAGAAAGCACACTTTTTAACTCAGAATTCTCAAATCTAAAAAAAACAAAATTTTATTATATAAAAAAACTTTTTTATACAGTTTCCAAAATTATCAGAAAAAGTTGGCAGGGACTCTTGCAGGACTTTCCTGGTATTTAAAAAAAAGCAAAAACCTTATTTTAAGGGTAGGGTAATTTCTTAAAAAATCTGTAAAGGAAAGTAATATTTTATGAATAATAATAATAATAATAATATTTGTTTTTATATGCATTTTTTTATGACATATGTTTTATAAAAATTCCTACAAGTAAAGTTTTCATTAAGTGACCCCACTTGAGATCAGTGACGTGCCGTAACATTTGATGATAGGGAAGCAGTGTTTCCATAAATAGCACAAAATAAATTGTAGCTATGTGTCGATTCTGCGTGACACGTCCGAACATGTAAGCTGAACAATAGTGTGGGGGAAGTGAGTAATAAAGAGTTGCCTGGCACTCAAACAAAAGATGAATCAACGAGATTTGAAAATCGTGTAACTCCGGGTTTGTGTAAGTCAGGGTAGCATAAGTCAAAGGTATTACTGTATATAAGACCTTGTTTTTATTATTTTTTTATAAACTAACTCTATTTGGCAATTTTTTCCACAAAGTCATTAATTACTTTATCATAAAAGTCGCTGTTTGTCAATTCCATCAAAGTATTTAAAAGCTCTTTTTCTATTGAAAGCCATGCTAATGACGACAATCTTTCCTCCGACTGAGTATTCCTTGCCAATGTATCAATTCCCTTCATGGATGAAAAACTGCACTGGTAGATGATATCGTAAAAATTAATGATATTAAATCATATAATTCTTTTAATACATCTTTGTTCAGATTATCATTAATTATAATATTTCTTATGTCTAAGAGTGACTTGCCAATATAGTCTGGACATGAATATAAATATTGCAATTCACTATATAATTTAGATAAATCAAAAAAATTCTCCATACAACTAACTTAATTTAAAGAATTAAAACTCACTTGGGAAAATTGTTTTTCATAATATTTAAAATTATTAACATCTAAAAGTGATAAAAATTCTAAAGATTTTATGTCTGAAAATCTGTCAATATAATTATAATTAATATGGCTCTGTAAAGAAACACACATAAAAATAACATTGAATTTTCTTTACTTTTTAAATCTTAAAACAATGCACTTAATCAAATATCTCCTAATCAGTTGCTAATGAATGGAATTAGTTACTAAGTTGGTTTGGCAGGCCTTATTGCATAATGATTCTTAAGGATTTATTTAATATTGGATGATGCACAGGGACATGTAATGTCAAACGTAAGAATATTGCATCGTATAAGAAAATACATGCGTATGAGAAGAATAAATGTGATTCTAAACAGCGGGGAACACAACATGTATAACACGTGCACAATGGATAATGGACAATCGAACTCTCATCGTTCAATTTATTTTAAAATTTTGTGACAGTGTTCCAGAATAAAGAATCCAGCTAGATTACCTGATGAAGAACATGGAAGGTATTCAGAAAATGTTTGTTGCTTCAAATTTTACCTTTTCACACCAGTTAAAGGCTTGAGTAAGTTGAATTTATTATACACACCCTGGTGTGTATAATAAATTCCTGCATGCGAAAGTTCTAAGTTCCCTTTGTGTTCACAAGTAAGGTTTGTCTCTGTATCTCTTCCATATAGAGGCACTTTCATGTATTGCTAAAATTCTACTTTACCATCATTTAAAACTACCTGTTTCTCCATCACTATCACTATGAAGGCTTCTATCTAATGACGGCAGTAATGGAAAAGTCTGGTGTTTATAGCATACTTCTCAGCAAAATATATCATCATACCATAGTTTACATTGGAGCCACTACTAGGTCCCTAAGTATTTCAGCAAACATAAGGGAGAGATAAAAGCAGAGGTTAAGTACTATATTGGTTAGATTAACAGTTTCTGAAAGTTTTATACCAGATTGAAACAGTGTAACAATGTATGTACACCTTCCAACCAATCATCCTATTGGCAGAAACTGTTCTAATTAAAAATAACAGGCTTTGCTGTATGCCACCTCCAAAATTTCAAACAGGTGAAAGCACTTAATTAAATTAAATACAGGTAGCCCTCGGTTTACGCTGCAGTTCTGTTCCTACAAAAGCCAGCATAAATCGAATTGGTATAAAACAAACCAATATTTACAGTGAGGTATAGGGTTAGGTTCTACATAAGTGAAAAATAAGCAAATAATCTTGTTTATTAATACAATGTAATATAAAATACATATAAATTTTTAATTTTTAAAATGTATTTTATCATAAAATAAAGTGAAATTTTTTAATTAAAAATTTTAGTTTCGGATCTCTTACATTTTTCGGAAAAAGTATCCATCTTTAATTGTTTACATTTTTGTTTTCTTTCATTGAGAATTTCAGAATATGGTCGAATGGATGCGATGATGCTTCTTTTTACATTTGCACTTCACTCCCAATTTTTGTCTAACTCACAGAGTTCATCCATCAAACTTTCCATAGTTGAAAGAATACTTTAACCCAACGTAGAGCTACAGGCGAGCAGAGACACTGATTGGTCGACCACCGGTCACCGTGGCGCATGTATAAGGTCAGTTTGAGCGGGAAAATTCAAGGCAGCTAAGGAGAGTAGATATCATCTGGCTAATAAAAAAGTATCGTCTGGCCAACAAGAAGTACATTTGTCTCACTAACGGTAGTTTGTGATTGCTGGAAGTGCTACTGCATCGTAAGGTGTTTTCCTGATAGAACTGATAAGGGATACATTCATTGGCGCTATGGATTCGGACACCATTTATTGCACTATTAAGTTTGATAACGTGACTTGTGGGTACCTAAACATTTAGTGTTTTAATATTAATTTAATGCAAATGTATACATACCCAATAATATTAAAAAGAAAAACTAAATATATTCAATAAAAATCTTTGTTTTAATGAATGTACTGTACAATGTCATGGCTTGGTAAATACGTCAACATTGAAATGAAAATCAGTCTGGCATAGAGAAAATCGGGGAATTACACCAAGAAACGGTGAATTGCATAGCAGCGTTATTGTGAATCAGCGTAAATTGAGCCGGCGTAAAACGAGGGCTACCTGTATTTCATTTTAAAAGTTTGGTATTATTGGTAATGTGAAAATAATTTGTGAAAAATACTAGCCTTAATGAGTTTCAACACCAATTTTACTTATTTTTAAATTAACATGAAAATTAGCACTGCATCTAGCATCAAACTTGAAAAACTTGAATACCAGACAAGTTAATTTCAAGTTTTGATTAAACATTTTTCAAAATAAGAATATTTCTATATTTACTTTTAAAATAAACTAGTATTGAAAAATCTTTTATACATTCAAATCATGGATGTGTTGTTTGTTTGTTTATTTATTTCTTGTTGGATTAATTTTTGTAAAACTGGCAAAAAAAATCATGCAGTATTTGAGGATCTCCTGAGTAAGTCTTGTAGATCCTGGGGTCTGCAGACAGGTTAATAATCAATACCTTAATCAGCCAGGAACAATAACTTATGTTTTCAGTTGCTTTTGGTAATTACAATAATATTCTGTGTATAACCTGCAAAAACTGCTAGAATGCATAACTAGTATCTGCTTTCAAATTGACTTTAAAACACAAATCATATTATACATAGTTATACAGTATGTAAGAAATTACAGTAATCAAAAATATTTTATTTTTAAAGCATTTTATTTGGGGGAATTGCAAAATACCATTTTGTAGAAATTTCATATTAAACATAACTGTTTTGTTTTTTTTTATACTTCTAATTTTTTTAAATATTAGGATTCAACAAAAGTGTGTGTATAACATTATAAATTAACACTTTCATATTTCCAACAAAGTCTGTTTAAATTAGAGATTTTCCTGTATTTTGATGATGTTAATTTATTATAAAGGTTACATTCTAATCATTTATTATTTACTGAAAATGTCTAATGAGCTAAAGAAAGAATAAATAGAAATTTTCAAGAAGTTTAGTATATACAGTATATTGACATTAGTGTATTTCATTGTGAATTATTTACAAATTTAATTACTATCAAAAACAAAGTTACCAATAAAAAAATAAAGCAACTAATGCATAACTAAACATCCAGGTTTTCAAGGAATTTGTTTAAATCCGTAAGTTTTAGAGATTGCATATTATAGATATTGACAACAAAATGATAGTTTCTACATATCTAAATAATTATAGACAATTAAAACTAGTTTCAATTTAAAGAGGAGTTTGTTCACTAAGTTTAAACTATTACCAAACTATTTATAGAGAAAAAATATATATATATACTGAAAATTACATAATAAGTACTATAACCTATTCTTTATGAATATATTGTAAATATATCTTTTATTTAATTCATCTTTTAACCAATAAATTATTCTAAATTCTGCACAATAAAATATAATAAAATATTATATTGAGAGAAATTATCATTTTTAACATATTTTTTAGAATAAACTATTTTATACAAATTATATAACAAACAACATAATCATATATGATTTATAAAATTTTACATTTTTTGTTTATTTGCTCATAAAAATTTATTTCATAATATATTTACATCAATGTTTAATATACTTTAAAAAATTAAAATTCATACTAAAAACATTCTTACCTTAAATGTAAATTTTGTTGAACTCATCACTTCTATAATATTAAAAGCTGCCCATGAGATGTCATAGCCCAGCATTTGCAGCTAAAAAACATGAATAAAATTATAATCAATATTTTATAAAACTTTTTATACTCAAATTCTCAAATGGTATTCATTTGTTTTTGACAAAATTGTCTTTATGTTCTTTCAAAACAAAGTTACAAAATAATGCATAACATTTAACCTATTCAGAAGTGTAAATTTAAATGTTCAATCAAATAAACTATGAGAAGTAATTTCATATTTATTATTAATTACAAGTTATGTCTATCATATCTGATAAATAAATTTCAATATTTTTATTAATATTTAATTTAATAAATATCTACATAATTTTATTGATATATAAGGAAGAAAATTATATCACTTTTATGCCAAGCAATATATACAAGCAAATATAATATTTTAACAACTTTTTTTGTACAAAAACTATTATTTATAGCCAATATTTATTTACACAGTATATATCTGTTCCATCATAATGGGTGATATATATCAATACTATTGACTATCAACACTTTTGTCTCAATATACTCAATACTTGCAATCGATAGTGTTTTTATTTCAATACTATCAATAATTGACAGTTTTCGTGCAATATATCAAATGCAATAATTTCTGCATTTAATTGAGTAAATATGCAGAAATTGATTAGAACACATATACATGAATATAGTTGTTCAGTCTCTTATAACTGGATATAAACATATTCTTATAAGCAGTATGACTAGATTATGAATTATGGTTGCAATCAAATTTGATAAAGACAGTACCCTAAAATAGCCAACTGTAATTATTAAACAGACAAGAAATAGCAAAGTATTAATGTTTTCTTTTATAAAATTCCAAAATCCAACAGTTAAGTTCACATAAAGAAAAATTTATATACAGGTAGTTCCCACTTTATGAGTTCTGTAATATGCTTCTTGTCTAATCTTGTATTCAATTTTAAGAGCTCTATGATGGCTTTTCTTTTCTGCTAGACTTGATGGTGTAATAAGTCTAGTGGAAAAGAAAAGCTGTCATAGAGCTCATAAAATTAAATCACACTTTATGAATTTTTTAACATGGTATATCAAAAAATCTATCTGGACTATAAAAGTTATTACATCAAACATGCTGCCAATCATGCACATTCATGTTTTTCATTCAGCACACTTCCAATTTGCATTGCCAATTTAGGTTATTTCACTAAATTCTAGCCTTTTCTCTCTTGTTACCTAGTAGAAGAATTTTTTAGTGGCTGCATACTTAAACATTGAGGATACCTACAACATATATATTCTCTGTTGTTTTCATTCTGTATTGTAAATAAATCATTGTTTAAGTATTATTTATTGTTTTATTATCCTTTATTTAACATTATTAAAGTTTTCAATGAGGAAAGTTAACTGTCAAGAACAGAAAACATTTATTGCATTTAAATTTTTAACTGATATATGGTAGAAAATCTATCAGTATTTCAATATATCAATACTAAAAATAAAGTTTTGATATTAGGACTATCAATAGGAATGTAGTCAATACTCATATCTCTTATTCCATAAGCTTTAGTTTTACAAAGATGTGCAAACCCATTATTTTGTTTTATTTGATAAAAAGTACAAATCCTTTCTGAGGTGTATAAACCAATTATATTTAATCATATAAATTCACAAAAATTACAAAAAATTTAACAAATCAATCAAAACAAAATAACTTAATAATTAAACTAATTCTGATTAAAATGTGACAAGCTGTGCTTATTAGTTTATTAAACAAAATAAAATAATAATAAACCAATCATTTTAATGTAATTTTCTAAATATAGTCAAATTTTCAAATAAACTGCTTGTAGGAAATGAACTGAACAATAGTTTAAAGAATTTTTTGTAAAAGTTGGGAATTATCTGGATGAATGAATAATCTCTTCAGAGATCATGCTTGAGATGCCCAACATCTGATAAATGCAGTAAATCTAGAAGAAAAAGATCAAAAAGATCAATAGGAAGAAGCAGGAAACAAAATTTATCATATAAAAAATTTTTTAAATGCACCAATAGTAAAAAAAACACAATATACTATAATGATGTTTTATTCTACACCAAAATATCCTTGTGTACATTAATAACAAAATAAAGTGTTATGTAAGCATTTTACATAAAGAAGGTATAGAATTTTTTATTGAAATTGAGAAAAAAAATGTCATGATTGAAATAATAAGCAAAAAGATGAGAAAAAATGCTTAATTCTGGAAACCAAATTAAACTTTTATTGAATAATGGAAACATTACTAAATTAAAATTTTATTTGGTTTTCAGAATTAAGCAATTTTTTGTTTTTTTGTTTTTTTTTTCATCTTTTTGGATATGGTGCTAAATTCAAGCATTATTTTTGTTGATGATAAACATATTTATGCTGAAAATTAGTCAGCAATCTTCACCTGTAATTTTTTTAGTAAAAGTTATTTAACTTTTGATGAACAATTCTAACTGATTTAAATAATCAAAAATTTCATTTCAAATATTTTATTACTGGAAGAAACCATTTCTTAAGGTTTTTGAACATATCAGAAAATTATTATTCAAAATTATCCCCAGATATAGATGTTTCAAATTTCCATAATATTGTACTAATATTGCAGTACAATTCAGATATTGTATTGTATTCATAATGTCTGGTTGACAAGAGTTTCAAAAACAAACTAGCATTTTAACTAATTTTAACATTTAAAAATACTAAAACTAAAATTTTTTAATTCATGCTGCCTGCTTTTAAATGTTTATTATAGGCTATATAAATTAAACTTTGTTAAGTATGAGCATCTTGAAAAGTAAAAAGATGTATTTTCAACATTCCACAGAAAAGTTCACAATTCAGTACTTTCTAATATGAAGTTTACTTGTATCTCGTTTGTTTTTATTTTTTGTAACTTAAAACATTATGATGATTTTCAATGTACAAAATTATTTTAATATTTTTATTATATAAAACAAATAACGAAATTTTCAAAATTAATCATTTCAAGGATGTCACTTATTGCATATTAGAAATTTTACTTTAAATTCAAGAATCACTCAAACAGCATTTTTAGATGTAATTTTGAGTTTGTAATTTTAATATAATAATGCAATTCTAAATATAATACTTCATAATACAGCTTTGATCTCAAATATTAAATTTAAACTTGTTTTGACATTAGTTTGCAGTATACTGTACTACAATATTTCAATAATTACTACATATTATTTACATTTACAATACACATTTCAACATATTATGACATCATTTGATAAATTGAAGTTAATTTTATCTTGTTTTGAGAGCAAATTTGCTATACTTTAATTTCATTTTTGTGCTACTTTAATATCTTTATGTATTATTTTCATCATGTGATAATTTTGAAAATTATTTCCATCTTGTGAATATTAAGAGTTTTTATTTATACCCATTATATGTTTAGCCAGACTAGGACAGTTGAGAAATGGAGTCCAATATATCTTGATTAGACCACTCAAGAAACGTTCTGAAGATCTGATCCAAACTCAAACTGAGACCACTCATAGTAGTAGATATACTGTAAGGTCTCTTTTTATGCAGATTATTTTTATGCGATTTTGAAGTTGTGCGGTTTGTATTTCATCCAAAAATTTCTTGACAAACATACATATAGGCTTGTATAGGAAGCCCGCGTATAGTCTCGAAAAATCGTGGAACGCTCAAAGCTCACTCCATTTGTTCCACTGACATATAACGTTTATGGATGTAAAGGACAGCTAGACCTACCTTAATTGCTTTAGTTCCTAGCAATTTTTGATATAAATGTAATTAAACATAAAAAATACTTAAAACTGAAAAAAAAGGAAAGAAATGCATTAATTTTGAAGAAAAAGCTTCAAAGTTTAACTTCCTT